>NC_141020.1:1614132-1803696 GCF_052327205.1 Somniosus microcephalus
ACTGCATCAATATCCTGGAATTCCCGAACTAACACCATCCTGGGAGCAGCATCACCACAAGGACTCTAGCGGTTCAAAGAGAAGGCTCACCCACTGAGGGCAACTAGGAATGGGCAATAAATGCCAGCCTTGCCAACATTGCCCACATCATGAGAACAAATTTTAAAAATGGTACACATTAACCAGAGAAGACTATGTGCCCAAGTGTTCAGCCACAGTGACTCTCACACCCACATATCAAAGCTAATGAAGACACTCTCAAAGACAGGGGGAGTTGAGACTCACCAGTGAAAGTAATCTAGAGTACAAAGGATAGAAAAATATAACTGTCCCTTCCTTATTGCAGAAAATCAGCCAAAGTTACTGATCAAGATCGAAATAGACTTTTCTTGCTCAGTAACCCTGGCTGATTTCTCTCACTCCTAGTGATGGATTAGGGACAGTTTGCATTGTTGGTCAATCCCATTCGGAACTGGATTGAGACTCTGGCCAAGCTCATTACACACAGGTTCCTTTACAATCAGCCAACGCGGGAGGATTTTATCTCATCCAACTAAGCTGGATTTAAAGTCAGGTCTTAGAGGTGAAAGGTTCAAACTCATTTCGGGCCAATCCTCTCAGTCAGTGCGTCTGTTTCTGAGCACCATAGCTGCTAAACTGGAACCGGAGCAGTGAGACAGTGTTTGGATAATCTATCACTTCCATCAGTGAACTATGTAGACTTCATACATGAATTAACTTTCTTTGTACTTTTTATGATTTATTGACACAATCCCTGCGGATGATGTATCACTTACATTCAAAATTCATAATGAGGACCCCAAACAGTCCCAGACTAATAGCCTGCGAAAAAGAGAATTTCATTTGTGTGGCAAAGTGGCAGAGAAAAAAAAAGCAGGTATTTGAGATTGATTCCACCCCCCACCCCACCCCACCTCAGTACAGGAATTTAAATTGACTGGATGTTTAATTGGGTGTGGCAGATGGTAGCAGACTGGTGCTGTAATCGAGATTGAAGCTGGCCCACATCGGAGAATATTAATCAGAGAAAATACAACAAACAGCCGAGTGAAGAACAGATGTGCAAACACTTGCTTTGTATTAAAATCCTTTAGTGAAACGCTGTCTTCAAAGAGCCGTGACATTGATTCGGCTAATCGAATTACTGTCAGCCCTGCCTGCTGCAGCAGTCTGAGGCACAGGGAGATGCTGTCCAGCTCTCCCGATACAGAGGGACCAGATCCTGTGTCGGAAGGTGCTGACCCCAAACTCCCCCCCGCCCCGCACCATCCCTTCCCCTTCTCCCTTTCGCTTCTGGAGGCATTGACTATGACACTGGTCCTTTGGCATCCTCCAGTAACCATGACAATGCATGCCAGTCAGTTACTGGTCTAAATAGGAACATCACAACCAATCCGACTGCTCATCAGTGTGGACTTGAACTATACTGACCAGGGAAGTCTCAGCTAAGAGCCCTGCCCAGTGCTGAGCTAGGAACATAGGAACAGCAGGAGGCCATTCAGCCCCTCGAGCCTGTTCCGCCATTCAATGAGATCATGGCTGATTTGTATCCTGACTCCTTCTACCCACCTTGGCTCCATATCCCCTAATACCCTTGGCTAGCAAAAGTCTATTGATCTCAGATTTAAAATGATTAATTGCGCCCCAGCACCTGCTGCTTTTTGTGAGAGAGAGTTCTACACTTCTACCACCCTTTGTGTGAAGAAGTGTTTCCTAACTTCTCTCCTGAATGGCCGGGCTCTGATTTTAAGGTGATGTCCCCTCGTCCCAGACTCCCCCCTCCAGTGGAAATAGTTGTTCTCTATCTACCCTATCAATTCCTTTCAAAATCCTACAAACCTCAATCAAATCACCCCTTAACCCTCTATATTCCTGGGAATACAAGCCTAGTTTACATAATCTCTCATCATAATCTAATCCTTGGAGCCCTGGTAACGTTCTGGTGAATCTGCACTGCACTCTTTCCAAGGACAGTAGATCCTTCCTAAGGTGCGGTGCCCAGAACTGTACACAGTTCTCCAGATGTGGTCTAACCAGGGCTTTGTATAGCTGTAGAAAAGCTTCCTCCCCTTTATATTCTAGCCCCTATAAAGGCTAACATTCCATTGGTCTTTCTGATTATTTTTATGCCTTTTAGCTGATCCCAGGCTGCTTGGTATCTATTTCCCTTGGGCAAGCGAGCGGCAAACACAGTCTGGTTTCCAGCTCCTGATTGCTATGCTGTGACCCCTGCTGGAAGGTGAGAGTGTGGCAGAATGAGTCAGGACCCCTTCACTAGGTGAAGCGATCCCATAACCAAATTCAGGAAAATTCCCTCTTTCTGAGCTTGTTCGAGTGGAAGAACCCCGCGCAAACGTGTTTACGATTTCACTACACGAAGCCAGTAGAGGGAATCAGCCCCACAGACAAGGGGAGGGATGGGCTCAGCTGTGACCCACGGTCAAATGGCCTGCTGATCGGCGATGCCAAGGCTTGCGTGTGATGACTGGTCGCTTGGGAAAGGTAATGGAGGGGAGCTGAACCCCGGCTCAAATCATCGGAAGATCAGCACGGACAAATCGAGAACGAGGGAGAATATTTCTGTGCTCCAATTTGTAAAATGCCCTCACAGTAGAGGAAATGAGGTTAAATTCCACTGCACCCATCAGTGCCCACAGCGAACTCTGATTTTAATAACTTATTGCAGGTTTTGTTAGATCTCCCAGTTCTGAAATGCATCACCTATAAATACTGCAGCAACATAAACATTGATCAGAACCAGTAGGTAAAGAAGCCACTACTGTTGTTGACATTTACTGGCAAGCCCACTGTTGATTGTTGAAACATGTTTAGATTATTCAAGTATTGAAGATGCCAGTGAGTCACACAGCTGGAAATTTAAAGCATCTCCAGGACTGGTGGTAATAAACAGCTGTCACAACTACTTCTCGCCAACTAGTGATTATTCCACTTGGCAGAGTCCAAGGTGACACGCCTGACAATGGAAGATTGGAGCCAAGTTAACAGTCCATGACGATTCCCTAATACGATATTTGAACCTGTCAGGTATTGATATTCCAGGGCACTTTGGATGATTGACCATTAATGAGATCCAGGAGAGTAGATCTGATGACTGTGATTCTTTTCTACTCGATCCTGCAAACTAACATCCTAATACATACAGTGATCCGAGCTGGAATCTGACCAGTGCCGTGTGTTGCTTGGCTGTACAGATTGAGGTAGTTATATTCCCACTGTATTCCTTGGGGGTGTCCCTAAGCCTTGGCTGTTGTTGGCCAGTTTCTAAGCTTTTGAACTTAGGCAAGTCGGGGGGGGGGGTTCTCGAGGGAGAGGTGCTGATGTCCCTATCAGGCTAACTCCACCTGTATGGATCTCTCAGTAGTTTTTTTCAAAACTCTTAAAGATGGTGATAGACTTCTGAGCATGTGGGATAGCTGAGTGACCTTCACACTTTGCATTGTATAATTTACATAGAATGACATCGAGTCTACAGCACAGAAACAGGCCATTCGCCCCAACTGGTCCGTGCTGGTGTTTATGCTCCACACGAGCCTCCTCCCACCCCACTTCATCTCAACCTATCACCATATCCTTCTATTCCTTTCTCCCTCATGTGTTTATCCAGCTCCCCCTTAAATGTATCTCTGCTATTTGCCTCAACCACTCCCTGTGGCAGCGAGTTCCACATTCTCACCACTCTCTGGGTGAAGAAGTTTCTCCTGAATTCCTTATTGGATTTATTAGTGACTATCTTATATTGATGGCCCCTAGTTCTGGTCTCCCCCAGAAAGGGAAACATCTCTACAGGAAGCAAATGGAGTTGTACCAGTTGGGTTATATTGACATTGGCGTGTGTGGCAGTGGTGGGACACTGTATCTGCCATTAACAATGTTCAATCAATGTATTACCGCCTCTAGACATTGCAGAGAAGGTTCTGAGCTTGAAATTATACTGCAGAATATTATAATATGAACATAGCCTGTTAATTTAAAATGGATTAACACCACCTTTAAAATAGTGGACAAAGAATTTGATACAAACACATTAATATCACATAGTGCGGTTTCCTGGCGCCTGGGACAGGTGTCAGACTCTAACTTCTCTCCCTCTTCACCTCTGTCCCACCTAACCACAACTTCCTAATTGTCCTCACCTTCACAGAATCACAGAATCGCAGAAACCCCACAGTGCAGATAGAGGCCATTTCGGCCCATCGAGCCTGCACCGACACATATCCCACCCGATCCCTGTAACCCCTACACCAACACATATCCCACCCTATCCCCGTAACCCCACGTATTTAATCCCCCTAACACTAAGGGTCAATTTATCATAGCCAATCAACCTAACCCACACATCTTTGGATTAGCACTTCTCGGCTACTCTTTTTAGACAGCGCCTGATCACATCCCAAAGCACTTCATACTCAAGGAATTAAGTTGGAGTGCGGTGACAGTATTTATCTGGGCAAATGCGACAGTCTGTTTACACACAATTAGCAATGAGATGAACGACCAATTCTTTTTTAACTGGTGGTGTCACTAGAGGATGGAATAGTTAACCAGGTCACCAAGGAAATTCCCTGCTCTTGTTCCTTGAAGCAGTGGAACAGGCTGATCTGCAGAGGACAATCCCTCAGCCCTATACTGCAACATTAATCTAGCTCGCGTGCTCCAATCTTGGAGCGGAGTGGGTTTGAACCCACAGCCTTCCTTCCTGGACACAAGAATGATACTAACTGAGCCAAACTGACAGTCAAACTTTTACTGAGAAAACTTAGGACTGATTCAAGGGCGAAAAATCTAACACAACAAATAGAAAACTGCTTTGTGATTGCTGTTCCATATTTAATAGTTCGCACCACTCAAAGTCTGTCAAGAGCTTGATAATATCCTTTTTGATACAGACTGACTTTCCTGCAGGTCATTAAGCTCCAATCAAATGGGGACCTCATCACTGTGACACACGATTAACTTAGTCGACACTATTCTATTCTGTCTGCCTTTGTAATAGCCAATCTCCAAAGACTAAATCATCACAGTCAATTTCTCTGATTCCTATTTAAGTAATGTTGAAATAATTACCAGCAAAGTAAGGTTTTGTTTTCCGCATATCAAACCTGCAGCTATTTCTGAAGCCTGGGGGATCTTCTCTATTTGGGATTCACGGATGATGCTGAGGGTCAGAATATTTGATCTGATGTTTGCTGCACAAATGAAGCACAATTCATAATTCAAGAACTTCCAAGCCCATTCCCTGAGTGAAGTGTAAATAGTGGATTTACAGGAGAATGCGGCACTCAATGCCTGCCTGATGAAATTGGAGATTCTTCAGAACTGTCAATATCCCACCTTGGGAGCTGCACATCACCTCATTCCAAAAATATAACCGTGGTTACTGAGGGCAAGCTGTGCTCAATACATCAATAGGAGTGTGAGGTGATGCACTTTGTCAGAAGGAGCAGAAAGTGGCAATATACACTTAATGGCACAGTTTTAAAGAGTGTGCAGGGACAGAGGGACCTGGGAGTTAATGTGCATAGGTCCCTGAAGGTGGCAGGACATATTGAGAGAGTGGTTAACAAAGCATATGGGATCTTGGGCTTCATAAATAGAGGTATTGAGTACAAAAGTAGAGAAGTTATGCTGAACCTTTATAAAGCGCTGGTTAGGCCACAACTGGAGTATTGTGTCCAGTTGTGGTCACCACACTTTAGGAAGGATGTGAAGGCCCTTGAGAGGGTGCAGAGGAGATTTACCAGAATGGTTCCGGGGATGGGGGATCTTAGCTACAAGGACAGGTTGGAGAAGCCGGATTTGTTTTCATTAGAGCAAAGGAGGTTGAGGGGTGATTTGATAGAGGTGTACAAGATTATGACGGGTTTGGATAGGCTAGACGGGGAAAGGCTGTTCCCACTAGTTGATGGTACAGGGACTAGGGGACACAGAGTTAAGGTTTTGAGCAAGAGATACAGGGGGGACGTGAGGAAAAACTTTTTTACGCAGCGAGTGGCGAGGACCTGGAATTTGCTGCCGACGGAAGTGGTGGAAGCGGAGACACTCAATGTTTTCAAGGGGAGACTGGATAGGCACTTGAGGGAAATAAACTTGCAGGGCTACAGGGATAGAGCGGGGGAATGGGACTGACTGGATTGCTCTACAGAGAGCCGGCGCGGACTCGATGGGCCGAATGGCTGGATTTTGCCAATGGGAAGCTTTTGGAGGCGGGACTCCCACTTGTTGGGTTTTAGTCCCGCCTCCATCAACGTCTGACCAACCCACGCTATTTTCCCTTGATTGACCTTGTTAAGCCCGCCCAGCGGGTTCAGCAGGCCAATTAAGGGGAAGCCGGTTACAGAGAATGTCAGCGTATGACGTTTCATCTGTCAAAAATGTTTGACAGATGAATTGTCATCGTTTGACAGCTCTGTGAAGCTGTCAAACACTGACATTTTCTGTAGTTTGATGAGTTCTTGAATTCAAGACCCCATCAAACCTCTTTCTTTTACAGAAATTAGATGTTTGTTGCATTGGAGGATGCAACGACCATCTGTCATCTCTGCCACGGAGGTGCGAGACTCTTCGCATCCCCAATGATTGAAGCCTGCAGGAAGAAACAAAGGTAAGTGAACTTTTTCTAACACTTTCCACTCACCTCACATACTCACCTCTCCACGCTTGCACCCATCACTTACCTTAACAGCGCACTTTAGCACCCCTCTGACCCCCGCAGACCCATTGCTCGCCTCGCTGACCCTGGCGGGGTTCGCAGCCTTCAGGAAGCCTGCACTTGTGTGGGTAACAGGCAGATAAGTGGCACTAATCCCCTTCCTGCCTCC
The DNA here is from genome assembly GCF_052327205.1 of Somniosus microcephalus. Taxonomy (NCBI): domain Eukaryota; kingdom Metazoa; phylum Chordata; class Chondrichthyes; order Squaliformes; family Somniosidae; genus Somniosus; species Somniosus microcephalus. Next base: position 1,620,993 of record NC_141020.1, read on the forward strand.
AAGGAGACGGGACCTGGCGCGGGTCGACCCGCCTCCTGGCAAGATGGCACGGAGGTGGGTTGTGCACCCGCCCCCAAATTCTGCCATTTTCCCGGCAGCCCCGCCTCCCCAGGGCTGGCAAGATCGCGCTCAGTTGACTCTATGACATTAGTCACAGGGATAGTCACGTGGCCTCCAGATAGAGTTCCCAACATTCACTAGTCCATTAACGATTTGTTGGCTCTATAGCATTTTATTAATGCGCTTAATTCACCGAGATAGACAGGAGCGAGAAACACTCTCTGGAATTGTACAGAAAACATTCGTGCAAAAATTAATAAATCAGGAACAGAACTAATTGACAACCTGCACTGTCGCAGGGCAGTGCTGAGGGAGCACTACACTGTCCGGAGGGGCAGTGCTGAGGGAGCGCCGCACTGTCAGAGGGGCAGTACTGAGGGAGTGCCGCACTGTCAGAGGGGCAGTACTGAGGGAGCGCCGCACTGTCAGAGGGGCAGTACTGAGGAAGTGCTGCACTGTCGGATGGGCAGTGCTGAGGGAGCACTACACTGTCCGGAGGGGCAGTGCTGAGGGAGCGCCGCACTGTCAGAGGGGCAGTACTGAGGGAGTGCCGCACTGTCAGAGGGGCAGTACTGAGGGAGCGCCGCACTGTCAGAGGGGCAGTACTGAGGAAGTGCTGCACTGTCAGAGGGGCAGTACTGAGGAAGTGCTGCACTGTCCGATGGGCAGTGCTGAGGGAGCGCCGCACTGTCAGAGGGGCAGTGCTGAGGGAGTGCCGCACTGTCAGAGGGGCAGTACTGAGGAAGTGCTGCACTGTCGGATGGGTAGTGCTGAGGGAGCGCTGCAACTTCGGAGGTGCCGTCTTTCAGATGAGATGTTAAACCAAGGCTCCGTCTGCTCTCTCAGGTGGACGTAAATGGTATCATGGCACTATTTCGAAGAAGAGCATGGGAGTTCTTCCCGGTGTCCTGGGCCAAAATTTATCCCTCAACCAACATCACTAAAAACAGATTATCTGGTCATCATCACACTGCCGTTTGTGGGAGCTTGCTGTGCGCAAATTGGCTGCCGTGATTCCTACATTACAACAGTCACCTCATTGGCTGTAAAGTCCTCAAGTGGAAGGTGCTCTATAAAAGAAGTTCATTCTTCTTAAATATCATCTCCAATCGACACTAATGGTTCGTTTATTGTTCAGTTTTCATTCCTTGCCCAAAATTTCCACCCTTCCTCTGCTGAAGGTGCCAACTCGCTCTGCAATGACACGCACCATCCTCCAGTAACTCGCCCAGCTTCACGTGTGGCCTTAGCAAGAGTGTGCCGGCTGTGGTTTATAACGTACTTCACATCAGGGCCGATATAACTGAGATGGAACCTAGAGAAACCCAAAGGGCTTAAGGCAAGTAAATCCACAGGGATGGACGCTATTTACCCCAGGGTGCTGCGAGAGTGATTGGTGAAGATTTGGGAGGTACTGCCAATCATGTTTAGAATATAAAAGTCAAGATGTTGCAATCTGGGATGCACGACCTGAAAGGATAGCCTTGCACAGAAGGAGGCCATTCGGCCCATCTTGCTTGTGCTGGCTCTTTGGACGAGCTCTCCAATTAGTCTCACTCTTCTGCTTTCTCTCCCATTGCCCTGTAAATTTTTCCCCTTCAGTTATTTATCCAATTCTCTTTTGAAGTTACTATTGAATCTGCTTCCACCTTCCTTTCAGGCAGTGCATACCAAGTGGTCAATTTCTCAAGCTCCTTCACTCTTTGTTTCACAGGAGGGGAGGATATGGATATGTCTAAATGGCCCCCACAGATCTAGTTTTGCTGTTGGCACCTGCAATGTCCCACTACTAATATTTTATTAGTTAATAGAACAAAGCCCCTGGTTTTTAGCTTTCTTCACTATATCTAGATATTTTCAAGCTGCCTTTTTAAACCACTTAAGGTATCTTTATCTCACCGCAGTGCCTTCAACTCCCTAAACATGGGTCAGGTGCAGTCAACGTCACTTGCAGATGTGAGCTCACTGGTCTCGCAACAGAGGCACGGACCACGACTTGATGGCCATTGGATCTACTGACAGTACTTTAACCTGCCATGAAGTCTTCGAAAGACACTGAACTGGTTCAACACATCAGCGTGCTTGTGCTGTGCCCTACAGGTGCACTGTGACAAGCACACACCTGATCCGCTCAGCACGCCTTCAGACAATTGACACCCACATTTTCATTTATATGTCTTTCAAATTGAAGAGCCTTCTACAACATCCTGTGTCTCCGCTCTCCTCTCAGCCTCTTTCCATCCCAGGGTTTTAAAGGCAGTAGATGAGCACATTGCAGATGCCCTAACTATAATCTTCCAAAGTTCTCTCGATTCAGGAACTGTTCCTTTAGATTGGAAAATTGCGCATGTCACTCCGCGAATGGCGAGAGAGGGAAACCAGGGAATTATAGGCCAGTTAGCCTAACATCTGTTGTCGGGAAATTGCTAGAGTCTATAATTAAGGATAGGGTGACTGAACACCTCAAAACTTTCAGTTGATCAGAGAGAGCCAGCATGAATTTGTGAAATAGGTCATGTCTGACAAACCTGATTGAATTTTTTGAAGAGGTGACTATAGTGGACAGGGGAATGTCTATGGATGTTATTTACATGGACTTCCAGAAGGCATTTGATAAAGCCCCACATAAGAGACTGTTATCTAAGGTAGAAGCCCATGGAATTGAGGGCAAATTATTGACCTGGTTAGGAAATTGGCTGAGCGGCAGGAGACAGAGAGTGGGGATAATGGGCAGGTACTCAAATGGTCAGGATGTGACTAGTGGTGTCCCGCAGGGATCAGTGTTGGGACCTCAACTATTCACAGTATTTATTAACGACTTAGATGATGGGATAGAAAGTCATATATCCTAATGTGCCAAAGACACAAAGATAGGCAGCATTGTAGGCAGTGTCGATGAAGGCATAAAATTACAAAGGGATATTGATAGATTCAGTGAATGGGCAAAACTGTGGCAAATGGATTTCAATGTAAGCTAATGTGAGGTCATCCACTTTGGACCTAAAGGATCGAACAGGGTACTTTCTAAATGGTGAAAGGCTAAAAACTGGAGGTCCAAAGAGACTCGGGGTTCAGGTACATCGATCATTAAAATGTCAAGAACAGGTACAGAAAATAATCAAACAGGCTAATGGGATGCTGGCCTTTATGTCTAGAGGACTAGAATACAAGGGGGTAGAAGTTATGCTGCAGCTGTACAAAACCCTGGTTAGACCACACCTGGAGCACTGGGAGCAGTTCTGGGCACCACACCTTAGGAAGGATATATTGGCCTTGGAGGGAGTGCAGCGTAGGTTTACCAGAATGATACCCGGACTTCAAGGGTTAAGTTACGAGGAGAGATTACACAAATTAGGGTTGTATTCCCTGGAATTTAGAAGGTTAAGGGGTGACCTGATTGAAGTTTTCAAGATATTAAGGGGAACAGATAAGGTAGAGAGAGAGAAACTATCTCCGCTGGTTGGGGAGTCTCGGACTAGGGGGCATAGTCTAAAAATTAGAGCCAGACCTTTCAGGAGTGAAATTAGGAAACACTTCTACTCACAAAGGGTGGTAGAAGTTTGGAACTCTCTTCCGCAAATGACAATTGATGCTAAATCAATTGTTAATTTTAAATCGGAGATTGATGGCTTTCTGTTAACCAAAGGTATTAAGGGATATGGGCCAAAGGCGGGGATATGGAGTTAGATCACAGATCGGCCGTGATCTCATTGAATGGCGGAGCAGGCTCGAGGGGCTCAATGGCCTCCTCCTGTTCTTATGTTCTTATGTTCCATTGGCGGCAGTTAAAACAAAAGCGAGCTGGAGTTTTGAGCCTGCAAAGCGGTTGACTCATTTTCCAAATTGGTCTTCAACAGCCGACAGGAGATTGGATATATGGGTCAGTATGAAGAAGGGAGAAGTGTATTCATCCTTCCACTCCCAAAACCAGGACAGCAGTGCTACAAATGGAAAAGAGCCTTAATTTTTTTGTGTTTAATCTTTCTGAAGGTTTGCAGTACACATTTCCATTAATCCCCAGCCTCTCAAAATGGTGGAGTTTAAATATTTATCTAGTCATCCATAATTCGACTGTGAGCTGATGAATAAATTATTATATCACAACACTGACACAATGGATTGCCACCAGCACTGATGGGTAAAGTGAAATCTTGTTCACATTTGCCTCCCGTGATTATAAGGTCGAGTCTAAAATTGATCCATCAATTAGTTTGTTTCAACCCTTGGTGAGATTTCATGTTCGAGTAAATTACAATGTCGCAAAATGAAACCTCATTTAGTTAATAACTTGGCTCAATTTCAGTAATAACAGAGAAGAAGGTCTCCAGTGATGTAACCCCTGGTTCCCCTGACATTACACTGCAGTCAACTCGATATAAGGCTGATCTAATCCAAGGATTGAACAGATCAAAGTTCTCACTGCTGTTAACTGCCTGGGGTGGAGGCCGAGACTGGAAATGGGTTCAATTTAACTCTTGACATCAACACAAAATTGGTTTCAGTCCAATTTTTGTCTCCTTCTGAAGTGTCAGCCTATTTTTTTGTGTTCAAGTCCCACCCCAGAGACTTGAGCACGAAATCTAGGCCGACACCGCCAGTGCAGTACTGAGGGAGTGCTGCACTGTCAGAGGTGCCGTCTTTCGGATGAGATGTTAAACCGAGGCCCCGTCTGCTCTCTCGGGTGGATGTAAAAGGTCCCATGGCCACTATTTCGAAGAAGAACAGGGGAGTCCTCCCCGATATCCTGCCCAATATTTATCCCTCAATCAGCATCACTCTCACAGTTGCTGCAATTCGGCTTTGCCTTGCAATGAACTCTGGGCTCACAGAATGTTAATGATCAGATTACTGGCCGGAAGAAATCACAACAACAACTTGCATTCCTACAGCATGTTTATCATTGATGTAGAGGCGTAATCAACAGATTGGAGGCCGAGCCAAAGGAGGAGATTGTTGGAGGGCAGGAGGCGACTAAAGCTTGTTCAAAGAGATGTGATTTAAGGAGGAGAGTGAGCTGGAGAGGTTTAGGGAGGGAATTCCAGAGAGTGGGGCCCAGGCAGCTGAAGGCACGGCCACCAATGGAGGGGCGCAGGGAGGGGGCGGCACATAAGAGGAACGGACAGTTCTGGGAGGGGAGGTATTGCATGGCTGGGGGAGGTTACAGAGATAGGGAGGAGCGAGGCCACGAAGGATTTCAATACGAGGATGATCATTTTAAATTTGAGGCACTGGGAGACCGGGAGGACAGGGGTGACAGGTTTCAGCTTGTGTTTGTTGAATTTGGTTTCAATCTAATAGCCTTCCTGGGCTTTGAATGACACTGTGCAAAGATTACCATCTGTGTTTCTATGCAATTGCTTTGGCTGCTGTTTACATAATTAGGCTAATACCAGCATTAAAATCCGGAAAGAGGGGTTTGACGGTAACAGCCTCAGAAACGTACAGTAATCTTTGCACAGTGTCATTTCAAAGGCAGTATGTTCTGCCTATACAAACATCACACGTAGATAAAAAAAGATTTAAGTTAATAATTTTCATAATGCAACATTGTAATTTTCTCTAAACGGATCAGCCATAATCTCATTGAATGGTGGAACAGGCTGGAGGGGCTGAATGGCCTCCTCCTGTCCCTATGATTCTGCGCTGTCATCTCGGGACGTTACATGTTACCATAATCACAGCTTGTGGCTCCTCTAACATTGCAACTAATAGACATTCAAATTTCAGATTAGTGAATTATTTAACACAATAGTCTCACACCCACTCACAGTTACACTCAGACACTCTCAGGCACTCTAACAGATGGTCACACACACTCATGGTCACACACGGTTACACATGACATCAGTAGTAGGGAAAATGCTAGAATCTATTATTAAGGACGTGGTAACAACGCACTTAGAAAATAATAATAGGATTGGGCAGAGTCAACACGGATTTATGAAAGGGAAATCGTGTTTGACATCTTTGTTAGAGTGCTTTGAGGTTGTAACTAGCAGAATAGATAAGGGGGAAGCAGTGGATGTGGTGTATTTGAATTCAATAAGGTGCCACACAAGAGGTTATTAAACAAAATTAGGGCTCAGGTAATTGGGGGTAATATACTAGCATTGATTGAGGGTTGGTTAATGGACAGAAAACAGAGAGTAGGAATAAACGGGTCATTTTCAGGTTGGCAGACTGTAACTAGTGGGGTACCGCAAGGATCAGTGCTTGGGCCTCAGCTATTCACAGTCTACATCAATGATTTGGATGAGGGGACCAAATGTAATATATCCAAATTTGCTGATGATACAAAGCTGGGTGGAAATGTAAGTTGTGAGGAGGATGCAAGGAGGCTTCAAGGGGATAAAAGCAGGCTAAGTGAGTGGGCAAGAACATGGCAAATGGAATATAATGTGGAGGAATGTGAAGTTATCCACTTTGGTAGGAAAAATAGAAAAGCAGAGTATTTTTTAATTGGTGAGAGATTGGGAAATGTTGGTGTTCAGAGGGACCTGGGTGTCCTTGTACACGAATCACTGAAAGTTAACATGCAGGTACAGCAAGCGATTAGGAAAGCAAATGGTATGTTGGCCTTTATTACAAGAGGATTTGAGAATAAGAGTAAAGACGTCTTACTGCAATTATATAGGGCCCTGGTGAGACCACACCTGGAGTACTGTGTACAGTTTTGGTCTCCTTACCTACGGAAGGGTATACTTGCCATAGAGGGAGTGCAACGAAGGTTCACCAGACTGGTTCCTGGGATGGGGGGATTGTCCTATGAGGAGAGATTGAGTAGACTAGGCCTATATTCTCTAGAGTTTAGAAGAATGAGAGGTGATCTCATTGAAACATACCAAATTCTTACTGGGCTTGACAGGGTAGATGCAGGTGGGATGTTTCCCCTGGCTGGGGAGTCTAGAACCAGGGGTCACAGTCTCAGAATAAGGAGCCGACCATTTAGGGCTGAGATGAGGAGGAATTTATTCACTCAGAGGGCGGTGAATCTTTGGAATTCTCTACCCCAGACAGCTGTAGAGGCTCAGTCGTTGAGTATATTCAAGACAGAGATCGATAGATTTTTGAATATTAAGGGAATCAAGGGATATGGGGATCGTGCAGGAAAGTGGAGATGAGGTAGAAGATCAGCCATGATCTTATTGGATGGCGGAGCAGGCTCGAAGGGCTGAATGGCCGACTCCTGCTCCTATTTCTTATGTTCACTCACACTCACTCACACTCACACTCTCACACACACTCACATGCACACACACTATCACTCACTCACACACTCACTCACACTCATACTCTCACTCACACTCACTCACACGCACACACACTCACTCACTCGCACACACTCACTCACACGCACTCACTCTCACTCACTCACTTGCACTCTCACTCACTCACTCACACTCACACACTCACTCACATGCACACACACTCACTCTCACTCACTCACTCACACTCACACACTCACTCACATGCACACACACTCACTCTCACTCACTCACACTGTCACTCACACTCACTCACACACACACTCACTCACATGCACACACTCTCACTCTCACACACTCACTCGCACTGTCACTCACACTCACTCACACACACACACTCACTCACACACTCACTCACTCACATGTACACTCACTCACACTGTCACTCACACTCACTCACTCACACACACACTCACTCACATGCACACACACTCTCACTGTCGAGGAAATTAACTATCAGACGGAGACTTCGAGGTTCGCTTTAGGAATTTATTACGTGATATCACGGAGAGTCTGCAGCAGTCCCTACTGCCCACCAGCACTCTAAATAACTAATGTACAGCGCTCATAGTTATACAGCAAGGTAAACAACTTCATGTGATTAGCTTACATTACATTTCAACATAAGGTTTCATAGGTTCCATTGTTCTCAAGAAACAGATTAACATGTTCACATTTTATCACCAGATGTCCTAAGCCAAAAGGTCAGCTTGACTTCATTATGGCAGTCAGCAGTTCTTTTAGTTTTAACTAGTTTAGTGTCCTTTGTTCAATTAGTAAAGTGGTCAAGTATCCCAGCATGCCTTAATGTTTAATACGTTTTCTCCCACTCTCACTCACTCACTCACATGCACACACTCACTCACTCACTCACATGCACACATACTCTCACTCACTCACTCTCACTCACTCACTCACTCTCACTCACTCACTCACACATTATATGAAGTTGTAAAGATGAGCCACTGTAATTAAGCACAGATTGATTTCCTGCTCACTGTCAATGCAGAGATACGTTTGATAAAATCATCAGTAAGGTCTAATGCTGAAGGGCTTTATCACTGGATCAGTTTCAGCCTCTGTGAGATTATCAAACACTGTTTTGTTCGGTTTGAAAGCAAATTGCTTAAATATTGGATTTACGATTGCTGCACTTTTTTTTCCTATTTGTTCATGGGCGTCGCTGGCAAGGCCGGCATTTATTGCCCATCCCTAATTGCCCTTGAGAAGGTGATGGTGAGTCGCTTTCTTGAACCACTGCAATTCATGTGGTTGTGTTTCATTACAACTGAATGGCTTGCTAGGCTATTTCAGCAGGGCAATTAAGGGTCAACCACATTGCTTAGACTCTAGCGTCACAAATAGGCCAGACCGGATACGGACAGTAGACTTCCTAAAGGGCATCAGTGAACCAGATGGGTTTTTACGACAATCCGAAAGTTTCATTACTGATACCAGCTTTTTATTCCAGATTTATTTAATTACTTGAATTTAAATTCCCCAGCTGTTGTGGTGGGATTTGAACTCACGTCTCATGGATCATTAGTCCAGGTCTCTGGATTATTAGCCCAGTAACATTACCACAATGCCACTGCTCCCGTCCTTGCAGGAAAGGAAGTAGGATAGGTGTGGTAAACCACTGTTTATATTCCACTGTGTACATGCCTGTACATGTCTCGGCTGACTCCTCCCACGAGTCCAGGTATAAAGGTGACTGCTCCACAGTCCCTCTGTATTCTGGACCGGTCAACCACTCGAGGCACACCTTCATTCTCTTGTTAATAAAAGCCTGTTAGTTGCTCGCTTAATCTCAGTCTTTTGAGTTATTGATAGCGCATCAATTTTATTAACAAGATTTTTATAATGGAGAAGATCCTCACACCAGCATGCCTAGACTTAGACCATCGGGAGTCGGACGCATCCACCAAGTTTACTCACTGGCTGAGGTGCTTTGAAAAATTCCTGATCGCCTGCGCTGCAACGGTCAAATCGGACGAGGACAAACTGGATGTCCTGACCTCCAAAGTGAACCACCGAGTGTACTCGGTTATCCAGGACGCGACCTCGTGCGCGGATGCTATCAAGCTCCTCAAGGACCAGTACACGCACCCAGTGAACGAAGTGTACGCCAGGCACCTTCTGGGGAGTCGTAAACAACAACCTGGGGAATCGACCGAGAAATACCTTCAGGCACTGTCTGTGCTTGGCCGGGCCTGTGGTTGTAAGGATGTAAAGGCCGCCATGTACACAGAGGAACTTATCCGGGACGCTTTTGTAGCGGGCCACAGGTCCAATTACACCCGACAGCGATTGTTGGAGCAGAGTGACCTCGACCTCAACAAGGCCTCTGAACTCACACTATCATTGGACGCAGCCTACCGAGGCATGGATGCCTACTCCTCTGCACCGTGGACGCCGCGGGGAACGACAGCCTGGGACACGGTAGGACCGTCTCATAGCGCCGTGCCACCCCAGCCACATCCCAGCAATGGCCCAACTACTGCAGCAGTGTCCCAAGGCCAGACAGCAGTGCCCCAAGGCCAGAAATGCTACTTCTGTGGCCAGGCCAAACACCCCAGAGCGTGCTGCCCGGCGAAAAATGCGATCTGCTCGGGCTGCGGGAAGAAGGGACACTACGCCAGCGTCTGCAGGGCCAAAGCCACCCCGAACCCCAGCAGCGCCGCGTGTGGGCCGTGCGGGCCGCCATCTTGGGCCTCCCCAGCCATGTGCGAACCACCGGAACAGCAGCCATTTTGGACGCCTCCAGCCACATGGGGATCATGGACGCCGCCATCTTGGACGACAGCCGGGACGCAGCAGGCCCCCAACACCGCCTCATCTGATACCCGCAGCGACACACCGACCCCTACACTGGCCTCCGTTACGCTGGACCAAGCGAGACTGCACCAGCTGGCCCGGTCCACAATGGACATTAAGGTAAATGGTCACGAAACAATCTGCCTTTTTGACTCTGGGAGCACGGAGAGCTTCATCCACCCCAACACGGTGTGGCGTTGCTCTCTCCCAGTCCTGCCTGCGCACCAGCGAATTTCTATGGCCTCCGAGTCCCAGTCGGCGGACATTGGCGGCTACTGCGTGGTGACACTCGTAGTAGGCGGAACTGTGTACGATAATTTTAAACTTCTGGTCCTGCCCCACCTCTGCGCTGCCGTTCTACTGGGGTTAGATTTTCAGTGCCACCTTAAAAGTGTTACGATGGCGTACGGTGGACCCCTCCCCCCACTCACAGTCCGCAGCCAGCAGCTTCCAAATTGCCCGCCGCGCACCAGGTGCAACCTCTCCACACTCAGAGTCACCCCCCCCCACTGTTTGCTAACCTCACCCCCGACTGTAAGCCCATCGCCACAAAGAGCAGGCGATACAGTGTCGGGGACAGGGTTTTCATTAAAACCGAAGTGGAGCGGCTCCTGAAGGAAGGGATTATTGAGGGCAGCACCAGCCCCTGGCGAGCCCAGGTTGTGGTCGTTAAGACCGGCGAGAAGCAGCGCCTGGTCATCGACTACAGCCAGACAATAAATCGCTACACCCTGCTGGACGCTTACCCACTCCCCCGCATAGCTGATATGGTCAACCAGTTCGCGCAGTACCGCGTCTTCTCGACCATTGACCTGAAATCAGCGTACCACCAGCTCCCTATCCGCCCTGAGGACCGCCAGTATACTGCCTTTGAGGCAAACGGCCGCCTCTATCACTACCTTAGGGTTCCCTTTGGCGTCACCAACGGGGTCTCCGTCTTCCAAAGGGAGATGGACCGGATGGTCGATCAAAATGCGTTGCAGGCCACTTTCCCATATCTGGACAATGTGACCATCTGCAGCCATGACTTGCAGGACCATGACGCAAACCTCGAAAAATTCCTCTCCACCGCCAAACTCCTCAACCTGACGTATAACAAGGAGAAGTGCATATTCCGCACAACCCGCCTCGCCATCCTTGGCTGCGTTGTGGAACGCGGAGTCATCGGTCCCGACCCCGACCGGATGCGTCCCCTTATGGAACTCCCACTGCCCCACTGCCTCAAGGCCCTGAAGAGGTGCCTAGGGTTTTTCTCTTATTATGCCCAGTGGGTCCCCTACTATGCGGACAAGGCCCGTCCGCTGATCAAGTCCACCTCTTTTCTCGTGACGGCAGAGGCCCGCTTAGCCTTCCACCGTATCAAGGAAGACATTGCCAAAGCCACCATGCACGCAGTGGACGAATCCATCCCCTTCCAGGTGGAAAGCGACACGTCCGACTTTGCCCTGGCCGCTACCCTCAATCAGGCGGGGAGACCCGTGGCCTTCTTTTCACGAACCCTCCAGGGCCCGGAGACCAGACACTCCGCTGTTGAGAAGGAGGCCCAGGCTATTGTGGAGGCTGTGCGTCATTGGAGGCACTACCTGGCCAGAAAACGATTTACCCTGCTCACTGACCAACGTTCAGTTGCTTTTATGTTTAACAACAAGCAGAGGGGCAAAATCAAAAACGACAAGATCTTGAGGTGGAGAATCGAACTTTCCACCTACAATTACGAGATCTTGTACCGGCCCGGGAAGCTCAATGAACCCCCGGATGCTCTATCGCGTGGCACCTGCGCCAGCGCGCAGATTGATAGACTGCGGGCCCTCCACAATGACCTCTGCCACCCGGGGGTCACCAGGTTCTTCCACTTCATCAAGGCCCGCAACCTGCCTTACTCCATTGAGGAGGTCAGGACCATGACCAGGAACTGCCAAGTCTGCGCTGAGTGCAAACCGCACTTTTATAGACCAGACAGGGCTCACCTGATAAAAGCCACTCGCCCCTTCGAGCGCCTGAGCGTTGATTTTAAAGGGCCTCTCCCCTCCTCCGACCGCAATGTGTACTTCCTCAACATTATTGATGAGTACTCCCGTTTCCCGTTCGCCATCCCATGCCCGGACATGACCAGTGCCATGGTCATTAAATGTCTGAACGACCTCTTCACCCTGTTCGGTTTCCCCAGCTATATCCATAGCGACCGGGGCTCATCGTTTATGAGCGACGAACTCCATCAGTACCTGCTCGCTAGGGGTATTGCTACAAGCAGGACCACCAGTTACAACCCCCGGGGGAACGGACAGGTGGAACGAGAGAATGCGACAGTTTGGAAGGCCGCCCTGCTAGCCTTAAAGTCTAGGGGCCTTCCGACCTCCCGCTGGCAGGATGTGCTCCCCGATACGCTCCACTCTATTCGGTCACTGCTCTGCACTGCCACTAACGCCACCCCTCATGAGAAAATGTTTGTCTTCCCAAGGAAGTCCACATCGGGGACATCGCTACCGCCATGGCTGACGTCCCCAGGGCCGGTCCTACTGAGAAGACACGTGAGGACCCATAAAATGGACCCCCTGGTCGAGAGGGTCGACCTCCTCCACGCCAACCCCCAGTATGCTTACATTGCTTACCCGGACGGGCGGGAGGACACAGTCTCCATACGAGACCTCGCACCCTCGGGGGCCGCAGTAACCCACTACCCACTACCACCCCCCCCCCACGATCCGATATCCAGCCCCAGCAGACGGCAGGCCTGGGCCCCGCGACACACCTACGAGGACTACACACCAGTGCCCCAGCCTACGCGGGACTCGACGCCAGAAGCTTCACTACCCCTGCCGTCGCCACGTCGATCACAGCGGCAGACAAGAACTCCGGAGAGACTCCAATACACTAACTTTTAATACACTTCACCCCGCCGGACTCAATTTTAAACAAGGGGTGAATGTGGTAAACCACTGTTTGTATTCCACTGTGTACATGCCTGGACATGTCTCGGCTGACTCCTCCCATGAGTCCAGGTATAAAGGTGACTGCTCCACAGTCCCTCTGTATTCTGGACCGGTCGACCACTCGAGGCACACCTTCATTCTCTTGTTAATAAAAGCCTGTTAGTTACTCGCTTAATCTCAGTCTTTTGAGTTATTGATAGCGCATCAATAGGTGAAGCGCAAAATGCCAGGTGTAATTGAAGGAGCCTCACTGAGTGCAAGGCCTGATAGAATGGGCTTTCTGGAAGATTGCATGGAGATGTGATGGCAAATCAATGGTTGAGCATCAGATTTGGTGTGAGGAGGATTCTCAACAGGGCTGACCCAGTGTTTCTTCCTTCTGGGATGGAGTGCCATGTCTTGGGGTATGGAACGGAAACAGGAGTTAGTTGCAGAGCCAGAGTAACGCTTCCCGCAGTGACCCCGGATCTCTCGCCCTTCAATAGATATCAGCAGGTAGAAGGAATCGACCTGTGTGAGGAATCTCTCTCCCAAGTGTCCATGGTCACCCTGCAGATTTGAGGGAGTCACCTCATTTCTGACCGTGCGATCCAGTCAGAAACCAGCATTGTTATTTTCTCCAAAATTGCAGTGCTCCAACAGTAAGGGAGAGAGATTTGCCTTTCTATAGTGCTGTTCGTGACCTTAGGATGACCCAAAGCGCTTTACAGCCAATGAATTACTTTTGAATGTTGTAATGTAGGAAACACGTCAGCCGATTTGCACACAGCAAGATCCCACAAACAGCAATGTGAAAATGACAAGATAGACTGTGTTAGTGATATTGGTTGAGGGATAAATATTGGCCCCAGGACACCAGGGATAACTCCCCCTGCTCTTCATTGAAATAGTGGCCATGAGATATTTTACGTCCACCTGAGAGAGCAGACAAGGCCTCAGTTTAACGTCTCATCCGAAAGACGGCACCTCTGACAGTGCAGCACTCCCTCAGCACTGCACTGGGAGTGTCGGCTTGGATTATATGATTAAGTCTCTGGAGTGGGACTATGAACCCACGACCTTCTGACTCAGAGGCGAGACTGAGCCGGTTGTAAGTATATAATATGATATATAGGATGGGGTGTCAAATCACGCCCTGCATATCATCAAAGAGCCAAAATATTGGGGTAGATCCTTTGCTTTTTCTCTTGTAAATCCGCTGACAGCCGGACTGATAAGGATGGTAAACACAGTTAGTAAACAATTCAACACTGATTACACACGGTACAAGTATTATTTAATCATTGGATTTTTGGAAAGATGTTTTTGGGATTACATGTTGGTTTAATGCAAATGAGCGAGGACACACTCTGAGACATCAGAGGTCATGATTACTCTGCGGTTCCGTTCTGTCCGTCAGTCACAGGCCCGACAGGGAAAACAGTCAAAGCTTTTCCCCAACACAACAACAACAACAACGTGTATTTATATAGCGCCTTTAACGTAGTAAAACGCCCCAAGGCGCTGCACAGGAGTATTTTAAGACAAAAAAATTTGACACCGAGCCACATAAGGAGAAATTAGGGCAGGTGACCCAAAGATTGGTCAAAGAAGTAGGTTTTAAGGAGCGTCTTAAAGGAGGAGAGAGAGGTAGCGAGGTGGAGAGGTTTAGGCAGGGAATTCCAGAGCTTAGGGCCCAGGCAACAGAAGGCACGGCCACCAATGGTGGAGCGATTATAATCAGGGATGCTCAAGAGGGCAGAATTAGAGGAGCACAAATATCTCGGGGGGTTGTGGGGCTGGAGGAGGTTACAGAGATAGGGAGGGGCGAGGCCATGGAGGGATTTGAAAACAAGGATGAGAATTTTGAAATCGAGGTGTTGCTTAACCGGGAGCCAATGTAGGTCAGCGAGCACAGGGGTGATGGGCGAACGGGACTTGGTGCGAGTTAGGACACGGGCAGCTGAGTTTTGGATGACCTCAAGTTTACGTAGGGTGGAATGTGGGCAGCCAGCCAGGAGTGCGTTGGAATAGTCAAGTCTAGAGGTAACAAAGGCATGGATGAGGGTTTCAACAGTGGATGAGCTGAGGCAAGGGCGGAGACGGGCGATGTTATGGAGGTGGAAATAGGCGGTCTTAGTTATGATGCGGATATGTGGTCGGAAGCTCATTTCAGGGTCAAATATGACACCAAGGTTGCGAACAGTGTGGTTCAGCCTCAGACAGATGTTAGGGAGAGGGACGGAGTCAGTGGCTAGGATCATACAGCAATAACCAGGGTCACCAACCCTCCATGATTGCAGTGGAGTCCCCAGGAATTAAAGAATAATCTTCCGGTCCCTGCTGCCAGCAACACTCCAGGAGAAAATCAGAGGGGCAGTTAAAAAAAATAGTGTTTTAAAAGAAAAGATTCTTTGAACACTTCGGTTGTAAAAATATCAGAGATGGAAAAAAGGCTGTTTGAAAGACAGTTAAAAACTATCCAATCGGGTAACGAGGAGTCTATTCGCTCTCTGATTGGCTGTGGGAAGGTGGGGCGTGGCACGTGTGGGGGTATCGTACGACCAATGGCGGGAGAGTGGGGGCGGGGCAGTTGGAGGCAGGAAGTCATGTGATGACATCCCCAGGAACACGTCCAACCAAGGTTGGCATTGAGCAATAACGAGACCCTTTTTTTTAATACAAGTTCCCTGCTTTTAATTAAGAATTTTGGGTGAAGTTTCCTCGTGCCGGACACCTGAAGGTTGAAAAGTATGGAAGAGAATTTTAAGTTTTTATTTGTTGGCAGGATGTTGGCAAGACCTCAATTATTGCCCATCCTTAGTCGCCCAGAACAGGAGCTGATGCTCCTGCCTCAGAGTTGTGACGTAACTTACACCATTTCACCTGCTGATCTTCCTGCTCTGAACTTACTCCGAAATTTCCTGGAAAAGAAGTAGAATCCGCCACAGTGAGCAGAATGGCGAATTGGGAAGCTCAGGAGCAGCGCAGCCAATCCCTTACCCCCATGTGCATCAATGAACTAGTCAATGAGATCGATATTGGCACAACCCAAGCCGCAGGGCTAGAAATTCCCTGGCGCTAACTTTTGAAAAGTAGAAAAGGTAGCGGCAGGCGCTAATGATTCCCTCCTGCCGGGAAATTCAGCTTTAGCGCTCCAAGAGGGCATTGGAGCACTAAATCAAGCGCTAATCACTTCTCTCGGGGCGCTAAAGTCCGAGAGTGGGGCGGTAGCAGCAGAGCGCTGAACAATTTGGGGCTCATTGTAAACGGCGCTCTTTCATCACAGAGGTTGCTTCCCTCGCTTAAAGGGAAAGGCCATTGATGGTGCACAACCTATTTGTCAGCAGCCCTGCCTTGCCTCAGCCCTTTAAAATAGGATTAACCTGGCAGTTAACGACCTATTAACCGCCTTAACAACCTGTCCCGGCCATTTGGTGTTGGGTCAGTTTGGGAGCAGCTGACCTGACACTTCCGAAAGTTGCGTGGAGGCAGGTTCGCAGCCCACCCCCAATTTCTCTGATTTTCACGACAGACACACCTCCAAACCCGCCCCCTCAGAGGAATAATATTCATGGCCTGTCTCCGGCGTAGGATTTGAACTTGCAACCTTGTGACTCAGAAGTGAGAGTGCTGCCTACTAAGCCACGGCTATCACAGTATATCCACGCAGTGAATGCGCCATTCACACAATCATACCTCCTATATATAAATAATTGTATTTGCATCATTAATCTAATCTCTTGTTTCCATGAAAATGCATTATTCATGTTTTTGCTCATTGTCTAACTGTAATTGCTAAACTAGAGAGCTGTTCAGCTAATTAGCAGAATGAGGCTAATGCACTTCTCCCTCTCTCAGCTCAGTGTAACTCTGTTACAGCTCCCCCTGACAGCTTGGCGAGAGGCTGAATCACACGTAATAGGAAGACCCGAGTCTAATCCGCTGTCCATCCTGCGTTTGGTAATTGCAGCCAGCACAGTGGTGGAGCTGCTACAGTGTCCCCTGCTGGAAGTCCGTGTGTGTGTATCCCTCATTGCAGGACAGGGTCAAGCTAGGCTGCCACTGATTGATAGATTTTTGTTCACCAAAGGTATTAAGGGATATGGGGCAAAGACGGGTATATTGAATTAGCTCGCAGATCAGCCATGATCTCACTGAATGGCGGAACAGACTCGAGGGGCTAAATGGCCTCCTCCTGTTCCTATGTCTGAATAGTCTCCTGGCACATTCTCGGAGCTCACATATGTAGAACAGCCCCTTGTGCCACAGGCCATTGATGCTCAGTATCCGTGGTGCAAAGCTTCAACATGGAACTGTACCCCAGCAAGGATTCAAGGTGGAACAGTCTAGGTGCAACACAGAAGCAAGACTGTGTTCTGACGAAGGGTCATCAACCTGAAACGTTAACTCTGTTTCTCCCTCCACAGATGCTGCCTGATCTGCTGAGTATTTCCCCCATTTTCTGTTTTTATTACAGAAGCAAGATTGCTTGGTTAAGTTAGCAGAGGGCTGCCAGTGTCAGTGGAGTATGAATCACCGCAACTAGAGAGGAGGCAAACATTTCCCCTGGTCCAAAAATGGTAGCCACAAGCTTTGAGGAATCCCTTCACCATCTTCTCTCTTCCATCGTTTCCAACACAAGTGTTAGAAAATGCAAGTGAGCGTCTAGTGGGAGATGCGGTAACCTGCCATTCACTCTCACAATTGCTCTGGGGACAATCTTATACCAGAAAACGTATTGTTGCAGAATGAATATTTTCTGTCTTTGGCATGAAGATCAACAAAGGATTGAGGCAGGTGAAACCCCAGAGTGAGGCACGACGGAGGCTGCAGATGCTTCCTCAGCATGTCTGATGGAAACGGAACAAAACGGAATCAAATGGCATTTGGTGAACAGTGGGTCAGAGCATGTTGGCACATTCCTGCCAGTTTGGATCTGAACTAAACTGGGAAGCCACTTTTCAGTGACTGGGAGTCTCTTGTTTCTGCAATCACAGTTCCATTTGTGTGTGGGTTCGGTAAATGATTTTTCACTGGCTAGTGGGTGGGCCATCAAGAGCAGGAGTTCAGCCAAGGTTCTCACAACTATTTGGAGAATAGAATTGGGCTCGTAGGGCAGTTATTGAAGGGATACAGAAGAGAGCAACCAGAATGATTGAGGAGATGGAGGGATTGGATTATGAGGAAAGATTATGTAAATTGGGCATGTTCTCACTGGGAAAGAGAAGATTGAGCAGTGATGTGATTGCTGTTTTTAGGATTGTAAAGGGATTGGATGATGTCAACCATGATGAGCTGTTTCACCTTGTCCAGAACAGTCGGACCAGAGGACAAGGCCTGCGATTGAAGGGGGGAGAATTCAAAACTAATCTTCATCAGAAACAATATTTCAGTGAGCGATTGGTCAATCTATGGAACAGGCTCCCAGGGGAGGCAATGGCAGCAGTTAGTATTGATTAATTAAAATGCAATTTAGACAAATTTCTTTCTGAAAAATTTTTGGGACCCAGTATCTGAGTAATTTGAGACGCGAGTGCAGCATGCTCGGGAGGAACAGGGGACTCTGGACCTCTGGTTACCAAAGCTCTCCCCTACTGGGGGTTTTTCCCCGCCTTGTGTCTGGGTCTGTTGTAGACTCATTGATAGAGATTGATTAGCTGTGATTAGTCAACAATCCCATTACCGTTGGATCGTACGACTCCCAGGATGGTAGAAGGTGAACCAGATGGATCTCAGTCTTCTTTCGACTCGCAATTCCTATTGTCCAGGTTCAAACATGAAGAAATGGCCCCTGGGTGAGGACGTGGCATCGCTGCAGGAGTCAATGGCTAGGTTAGGAAAGTAGGATCAAAGTTGTTCCCCACTTAGCTCTCAGGCCACATCTCAGTTAGCTTTGAATTACATTTTGTTTTAACTTAAAATAGAACAATGCCAGATGGCCAGGGAAGGGGATTAGCAGCAACCTCCACTGGAGCATACCTTTAAATATACACTCTATTTCTGTTAAACAATATTTAAATGTGTGAGTCGGAGGGCAGCGTGTGCTGTACTCAGATGTGCGTGCTGTGCCACTCAAGCTCAGCGACCCCCCTCACTGCCGGTCTGCACTGGCTCCTCACTAAACCTGCTCGCTGTGCCACTCAAGCTCAGCGACCCCCCTCACTGCCGGTCTGCACTGGCTCCTCAATAAACCTGCTCGCTGTGCCACTCAAGCTCAGCGACCCCCTCACTGCCGGTCTGCACTGGCTCCTCACTAAACCTGCTCCAAAAGTGATGGGGCTTTTCGACTGTGGAGTGACATTACTCTCTGCCCGGTGGCGTCCAGGAACGCTGATTGCCCTACCAAACATGTAGGTAGAAAACCGAATCATAGCATTCACAGAAAAAGGCTATTCGGCTAATCAAGTCTGCACTCGTGTCTTTATAACACACGAGCCACCCAGTCTAATCCCACTCTCCCTCTCACTCCCCGTACCCTTTAATATCCCACCCAGTCTAATCCCACTCTCCCCCTCACTCCCTGTACCCTTTAATATCCCACCCAGTCTAATCCCACTCTCCCCCTCACTCCCCGTACCCTTTAATATCCCACCCAGTCTAATCCCATTCTCCCCCTCACTCCCCGTACCCTTTAATATCCCACCCAGTCTAATCCCACTCTCCCCCTCACTCCCCGTGCCCTTTAATATCCCACCCAGTCTAATCCCACTCTCCCCCTCACTGTCCGTACCCTTTAATATCCCACCCAGTCTAATCCCACTCTCCCCCTCACTCCCCGTACCCTTTAATATCCCACCCAGTCTAATCCCACTCTCCCCCTCACTCCCTGTACCCTTTAATATCCCACCCAGTCTAATCCCACTCTCCCCCTCACTCCCCGTACCCTTTAATATCCCACCCAGTCTAATCCCACTCTCCCCTCACTCCCCGTGCCCTTTAATATCCCACCCAGTCTAATCCCACTCTCCCCCTCACTGTCCGTACCCTTTAATATCCCACCCAGTCTAATCCCACTCTCCCCCTCACTCCCCGTACCCTTTAATATCCCACCCAGTCTAATCCCACTCTGCCTCTCACTCCCCATACCCTTTAATATCCCACCCAGTCTAATCCCACTCTCCCCCTCACTGTCCGTACCCTTTAATATCCCACCCAGTCTAATCCCACTCTCCCCCTCACTCCCCGTACCCTTTAATATCCCACCCAGTCTAATCCCACTCTGCCTCTCACTCCCCGTACCCTTTAATATCCCACCCAGTCTAATCCCACTCTCCCCCTCACTCTCCGTACCCTTTAATATCCCACCCAGTCTAATCCCACTCTGCCTCTCACTCCCCATACCCTTTAATATCCCACCCAGTCTAATCTCACTCTCCCTCACTCCCCGTACCCTTTACTATCCCACCCAGTCTAATCCCACTCTCCCTCCCCGTACCCTTTACTATCCCACCCAGTCTAATCCCACTCTCCCTCACTCCCCGTACCCTTTACTATCCCACCCAGTCTAATCCCACTCTCCCTCTCACTCCCCATACCCTTTAATATCCCACCCAGTCTAATCCCACTCTCCCTCACTCCCCGTACCCTTTACTATCCCACCCAGTCTAATCCCACTCTCCCCCTCACTCCCCGCACACTTTAATATCCCACCCAGTCTAATCCCACTCTCCCCCTCACTCCCCGCACACTTTAATATCCCACCCAGTCTAATCCCACTCTCCCCCTCACTCCCCGTACCCTTTAATATCCCACCCAGTCTAATTCCACTCTCCCTCTCACTCCCTGTACCCTTTAATATCCCACCCAGTCTAATCCCACTCTCCCCCTCACTCCCCATAATCTTTAATATTCTTTTTCAACCAATAATCTAGTTTATTTTTGAAAGAATTCACAGATTCTGCTCCACCAGGCTGTGTGGCAGAGAATGCACATTCTAACCACACTCTGCGTAAAGAAATGTTTTCTGACCTTCCCTTTAATTCTTTTCCTGATTTTCTTATATATCTGTCCTCTCGCTGCTGTCTCATTGACCAGTGGAGACAATCCATCACTATTTACCCTATCAGAACTCTACATAATCTTGAAGACCTCGATTAGGTCGCAGTCCCAGCGTTAAATGCTGTAACGTCACACGTCTCTCTTCATGACTATAAACTGGTGGATGTGGATAATTGATGAACAAATGAAGAATTAAAATTTCTCCAGGGTGCAACTGTGTTCACCCAGAACAGACCATGGAACATATAATGACTCAATCTCCGATTCACAGATACGGAGGAGCCACCGAGATACAGTTCACTTCTCCTGACGCAATTATCTGGCCTAACTACCTAAATGCAAAATTATAGTTGTTGCTCTACATCTACATCAGCCTGACGAATTAGTAATATTGTAAACCCTCATTCCTGGTAACACCCCCAGTGAATCTGCGCTGTACCTTTTCCATTGCGTTTATATCCTTCCTATATTCAGCTGTGGAAAACTGCACACAATGCTGCGAGTGCTGCCCAACCAAGGTTTGTTGAACATTCTACCAAACAGTCTCGCAGGCGTCAGCTGCCCTGTGATACCTTGGCCAAGAGGGCATTGTTCACATCCGAGCCGGGACAGTGGGCATTGCACAATTTTTTGTTTGTGGTGCCTCATCTTGTCCTGAACCAGCGATAGCACCCACAGAACGGGCGTGACTGAATAGCAATCAGGAGCAGGAACCCTGGCCACTTTCTCCTCCCCAACCCATTGCCGCACAGCAACCTCCGTACGGCAACCTCCGCACGGCTGATGTTAGGTAGGTCGGCACAGTTTGAACCCGGGGCTTTCCTACACCCGTACAATGCAGTTCCACACTTAGAAGTGTAATTAACCACTGGCCCATGGGGCGAGGTCCCTGTGGAATATCTACTCTGGGGAGATGTCAATCCCAAATGACCTAAATTGGGAAAATTGCTGTCACCGTTAACCAACAAACACAAAGTGAAGTCATTTAGGTTGTTTGGCAGGGAGGAGGAGGGGAGCAGGGTGAGGATTTCTGTTCAGATTCGGTCCTTCATCAAATTTAAGAAACCCAAGCAGATACTTTGGGTAAAATCTGACATTTATCAAGGGGCCTACAAAATCTGTCCATTTCCCTGCTTCCTTCCTTCAGTTGTTGACTCTTATTTTTTTTAATTTTTTTTATTCATTGCTGGGATGTGGGCGTCGCTGGCTAGGCCTGCATTTAGTGCCCATCCCTAATTGCCCTTGAGAAGATGGTGGTGAGCCGCCTTCTTGAACCGCTGCAGTCCATATGGTGTAGGTACACCCACAATGCTGTTAGGGAGGGAGTTCCAGGATTTTGGCCCAGCGGCAGTGAAGGAACGGCGATACAGGTCCAAGTCAGGATGATGTGTGGCTTGGAGGGGAACTTGTAGGTGGTGATGTTCCCATGCGTCTGCTGCCCTTGTCCTTCTAAGTGGTAGAGGTCGCGGGTTTGGAAGGTGCTGTTGAAGGAGCTTTGGCGAGTTGCTGCAGTGCATCTTGTAGATGGTACACACTGCAGCCACAGTGCGCCGGTGGTGGAGGGAGTGAATGTTGAAGGTGGTGGATGGAGTGCCAATCAAGCGGGCTGCTTTATCCTGAATGGTGTCGAGCTTCTTGAGTGTTGTTGGAGCTGCACTCATCCAGGCAAGTGGAGAGTATTCCATCACACTCCTGACTTGTGCCTTGTAGATGGTGGAAAGGCTTTGGGGAGTCAGGAGGTGAGACACTCGCCGCAGAATTCCCAGCCTCTGGCCTGCTCTTGTAGCCACAGTATTTATATGGCTGGTCCAGTTCAGTTTCTGATCAATGGTAACCCCCAGGATGTTGATAGTGGGGGATTCAGTGATGGTAATGCCATTGAATGTCAAGGGGAGATGGTTAGAGTCTCGCTTGTTGGAGATGGTCATTGCCTGGCACTTGTGTGGTGTGAATGTTACTTGCCACTTGTCAGCCCAAGTCTGAATGTTGTCCAGGTCTTGCTGCATATGGACACGGACTGCGTCAGTATCTGATGAGTCTCGAATGGTGTTGAACAGTGTGCAATCATCAGCGAACATCCCCACTTCTGACCTTATGATGGAGGGAAGGTCATTGATGAAACAGCTGAAGATGGTTGGGCCTAGGACACTGCCCTGAGGAACTCCTGCAGTGATGTCATGTGATTGAGATGAATGACCTCCAACAACCACAGCCAACTTCCTTTGTGCTAGGTATGATTCCAACCAATGGAGAGTTTTCCCCTTGATTCCCATTGACTTCAGTTTTGCTAGGGCTCCTTGATGCCACACTCGATCAAATGCTGCCTTGATGTCAAGGGCAGTCACTCTCACCTCACCTCTTGAGTTCAGCTCTTTAACATGGTGCCAAGAGCCAAACGGGAGCAAGACAGAGCTCAAACTGGCGGAGTTCCTTAGGAGAGGGGTGTGGAGATGTTTCCCACCTTTCCAGCAAGAGCTTGTCTCAAGAGGAGAGCAACCAGAGGGAAGAATATCAAGTCTACAGCTGCAGCAAAGTGACCATCATTGTCCCGTCGAATGGCATTCCACCTGAGGTACATTAATGTCAATACAGGTCTCCTGAACTGGCAGGAACTGGCTGCAACAACAACTTGCCCTCATACAGCACCTCTAACACAGTAAAACGTCATAAGGTGCTTCACAGAGGCCGACTCCTGCTCCTATTTCTTATGTTCTTATGAACTACAGGGGAGACCAGGGTTATGGGGAGCGGGCAGGAAAGTGCAGTTGAGGCCAAGATCCGATCAGCCATGATCTCATTGAATGACAGAGCAGGCTCGAGGGGCCGAATGGCCGACTCCTGCTTCTATTGCTTATGTTCTGAAAATGTGACACTAAGACATTGGGACAGGTGAGCAAAAGCTTGGTTTTAAGGAGCATCTTAAAGGAGAGATGGAGATGGAGAGGTTACAGCTCCAAGTGGACACTAGTTGTGAGGAGAATTTCTCAATGAAAGAGGTTGTGCCCGAGATTATAAACTGCACACCACTGCTCCTCTAACTGACAGCTGGGATAACACCTGTCAGAGTTCATTGCTTGAGTTGCCTTCTGCAATTGATGTCTGTCCTGACAGCAGGAATACAGCTTCAGGCATATTCTTTGTCCTTGTTAGACCGTAACGAGGCTGCAAGAGGCTTCAGCAGCACTGGTGACAGTGACTGAGTGATCTTGTCTAAAAGTACAGGCGATGATTTATGAATCTTCCCTCACTCTTCACTGTCGTCTTTCCTTGAGAAGACGGGAGGGTGAGAAAGGAGCAGTGAATTATATTGAGAATGTGAAATGGTGGCTATCTTATGGTTTGTTTCATTTTTCATGAGCTATTTCAAAGGCAGTCAGAGTGTGCACAATAAAAGCATTTCCATGTTTGAACAAGGATGTTGCTTAATTCAAATCCAGTCCACACCAAAAGGATGAGTGTCTCTCAGCTGTAAATTGGCTGAAGTGAGATTAATTCAAGCAGTTTTATTCCAGCATCTATTGGCATGAATCGGCAGAGTAAAACTGTACCTAATTCACTGCTAATTGGAGCTAATGAGGAATCTCACTGAGCGAGATTACAGACTTGCTTGGCTTAGAAAATGGAAATGTTTCACTGTGCAGGACAGGCTGCTCCTGTGAGGCTGGTGCCCAGAGTAAGAAACCTTTCTATTCTTTGATCAACTCTCTTGCTTTTTTAAAATTCATTCACGGGATGAGGGTGTCGCTGGCAAGACCAGCATTTATTGCCCATCCCTAGTTGCCCTTGAGAAGGTGGTGGTGAGCTGCCTTCTTGAACCGCTGCAGTCCGTGTGGTGAAGGTGCTCCCACAGTGCTGTTAGGGAGGGAGTTCCAGGATTTTGACCCAGCGACGATGAAGGAACGGCCGATATATTTCCCAGTCAGGATGGTGTTTGACTTGGAGGGGAACTTGGAGGTGGTGGTGTACCCATGCGCCTGCTGCCCTTGTCCTTCTAGGTGGTAGAGGTCGCGGGTTTTAGCGAGTGAATTGGCTTTGCATGAACCCAGCACAGACACAGA
Organism: Somniosus microcephalus; assembly: GCF_052327205.1. NCBI lineage: Eukaryota > Metazoa > Chordata > Chondrichthyes > Squaliformes > Somniosidae > Somniosus > Somniosus microcephalus. The sequence continues at coordinate 1,646,103 of NC_141020.1, forward strand.
AGAATTACCAGTAGCTTGAACCAGTCTCGGTAACACAGGCAGCATCTTTTGCTTCACCGTGTCCCTGGAGCCCGTGAGGTCTCAGGATTCAGTTGGCAAGAGGAATAATTATATTCATTTTGTTGGCTGGGCACACATTCACAGCAAGTGTGCGAGACACTTGAAGCAGGATTTCAAGATTAAAAGAGCAGTTCGCCTGATGGTTAGGTGGGGAAATGCTCTCCCTGCGGCACCTCTCTAAAATCTCAGGAGAATCCCAGGATCAATCCCGGCCTGTGCTGGTTACTGAAAGATGCATTAGGAGACTACAACAGATCTTAGTTTCCCTGAAAAAATAAAACTCCGGGACCAATTGCTCTGCTCATTAATTCTGATTTAATAGTTCTCTTTCACTTGCTGTGAATGAACTGCCTGATTAAAGGTAGAGAGCTAAATGCCAGCCCTGTCAACACCGCAGAGCAGGTGCTGAATGGAAGTGCTGATACTGACACTCACACTTCATGTGGCAATGCTAAATATGTAGAAAGTTATACTTGTATTCTCTGTGTGAATCACGAGTGTTAAAATAGAGTGCGAGACTCATGTGTGAGACGAGAGTGTTGGCAAATACTGGCCCAGAGACACAGAGAGCAATAAGGCAGCCAATGGCAAATGTGATTGGGGAATGGGTGCTGCAAAGGGCTCTGGGCCGTGTTATGAGCATTACTGGACTATACCTCGAAGCCTCCTTGAAAAAGTGCAACATCCCCACCGACACCTGGGAATCCCTGGCCCAAGACTGCACAAAGTGGAGGAGAAGCATCCGGGAAGGCGCCGAACACCTCGAGTCTCTTCGGCGGGAGCAAGCGGAAGCCAAGCGCAAGCACCCCACCCACCCGCCCCTTCAACCACCGTCTGCCCCACCTGTGACAGAGACTGTAGGTCCCGCATTGGACTCATCAGTCACCTGAGAACTCATTTTTAATGTGGAAGCAAGTTATCCTCGGTTCCGAGGGGCTGCCTAAGAAGAAGAAGACTATACCTAGAGCAAGAAAGGTGCAGCAACTTTAGCCGGGGCATGCAAGCACAAGGATGATTGAGAAAGAAAGAAAAAGATAATGAAAGAATGAATTTATATAGCACCTTTCACAACCTCAGCACAGCCAATGATCACTGTTGTAATGTAGGAGATGCGGCAGTGAATTTGTGCACAGCAAGCTCCCACAAACCACAAGAAATAAATATCCAGATGATCTACTTTAGGGATAAACGTTGGCCAGGGCACCAGGGAGAGCTCCCAGATGTTCCTCGAACAGCGCCGAGGGATCTTCTATCTCCACCTGAGAGCGGCCTTGGTTTAACAGCTAGGAACAGGAGGCCATTCAGCCCTCGAGCCTGTTCCGCCATTCAATTAGATCATGGCTGATCTGTACCTCAACTCCATTTAAATTACAATTGACCTCCAGCATCCACAGCCCTTTGTGCGAAAAAGTGCTTCCAGATTTCACTCCTAAATGGCCTGGCTCTAATGTTACGGTGAATGCCCCTTTGTTCTGGGCTGCCCACCAGAGCAAATCGTTCCTCTCTATTGACCCTATCGAATCCCTTTATCATTTTAAAGGCCTTCGTTAGATTACCCCTTAATCTTCTAAACGCAAAGGAATACAAGCCAAGTTTAAGTAACCTCATAATTTAACCCTTCTAGCCCCAGTGTCTGGTGAATCTGCGCTGCCCCCCCTCTACGACCAATCTAACTTCCCTGAGGTCGGTGCCCAGAACGGGATTGGGTGCTCCAGGTAGGGTCTAACCAGAGCTCGGTACAACTGAAGCATCACTTCCTCCCCTTTCTATTCCAACCCCCTTGAGATCAAGGCCAACATTTATTTTGCCATTTTGATTACATTGTATACCCTATGCACCAGCATTTAGTGATCTGTGTACATTGAAAACCGAAATCCCTTTGCTCTTCCACAGCCTCTCACCATTAGGAAAATATTCTGGTTTCTCTTTCTCAGATCCAGGGTGGATGACCTCACACTTCCCCACTTTGAACTCTATGGACCATAGTTCTGCCCGCTCACTTAACTGTCTCTGTCCCTTCCTGCTCCCACCTACATAACTTACTGTACCACACATCTTATATACACTGGGATATACAGCCCTCTATTCCTTCATCATTGAGATATATATATAGTCTCATTCAAAAGACGGCACCTCCAACAGTGCAGCACCCCCTCAGTATTGCAGTGAGGTGTGAGCCTGCATTACGTGCTCAAATCTCTGGAGTGGGGCTCGAACCCACAACCCCCTGGCTCAGAGGTGAGAATGCAACCCACTGACACTTACCATTCGGCTCCAGCAAACCCTTCACTCTGTGATAAGTTGTTTGCATGTTACAACATAGTGGCAAAAATTAATTGCGACTGATGACTGATGTCCAAAGTGAGCTGATTAATTGTTTTAATTAAGTGAGTAACCTTACGGAGAGTAAAAGTAGACATCCTTTAAATGGAATTTTCTAAATTAGTCACATTTAAATACATTAAAATGAAAAATGACATAATGCTTGCATTTTAATTAAACTTAATTCGCAAATTGTTCATCTGAAGAATATAAATGTGGTTTATAGAAGCAATGCCTCTGCTCCAAGGCCAAACACTGTCTATTGCAGACTTGATAAATTAGGTTTATGGAACTGCTACACAGATTGGATGAGACATTGCACCCAGTACTGCCTGCGATCATTAAGGGATCACACTTCCGGCAGCTTTCCATTCCTTTCCAAATTTCCCCCCATTTCCTCAAGGCGCCATCTCTTAGGTTTCCTAATTTTCTATGTCAAGTTACACACCCATCCCGCCCTCTCTGCATGCTCACTGTGCTGAACTCAGGACTCGTCGCACAGTCACTGCCCTGCACCGACAATAGTGGGTTTCATTTCCCCTCAGCCACTGGCACGGAATTCCCTGAAATGGGAAGTTATGGCGAAATTTCCGCCGATCTTCTCATCGGCGAGTTACGCCGAAATTTCCTGAGAATCTCATTAGCATACACCGGAACATAAAACCAGCATAAAACAACCGGGGCCTGAGGGAGGCATGTGTTGTCTTTTAACTCCCTCTTCATGCATGAAAATTAAAATTCAGAACCATCAAACCATCATTTATGCACATTAGACACAGCATGTTTAAGGAAATTTAATTGTGGAAGTTTTTTGATTTTTAATGCAAATCGTTCTGATGCATTAAAAACTGAATTTAAATATACAGAAAAGGTCTTGTGGGAATAAAAACAACAGAAGCTTAAAAAAAGCACCATAAAAAATCAGGAATATGAGTTACGAACCTGTTGTGCCTTAAACTTTAGGAATAAATTTACATCCCATTTAGAACTGGTGTAAATTCAGGAAATTCACGTGAACTGCAATTTTGCATGGGGGTGGGGGCTATGCTAATTTGGGGGTGGGGCTATGTCAATGAGCATAGTGTACAAACGGCGTAAATCACTTACACCCAAATTCCCTCGCTCTTTGACACTGATGCAACCTTGGTGTCATATTTGACCCTGAAATGAGCTTCCGACCACATATCCGCAGCATAACTAAGACCGCCTACTTCCACCTCCGTAACATTGCCCGTTTCCGCCCTTGCCTCAGCTCATCCGCTGCTGAAACCCTCATCCATGCCTTTGTTACCTCTAGACTGGACTATTCCAACACACTCCTGGCTGGCCTCCCACATTCCACCCTACGTAAACTTGAGGTCATCCAAAACTCGGCTGCCCGTGTCCTAACTCGCACCAAGTCCCGTTCACCCATCACCCCTGTGCTCGCTGACCTACACTAGCTCCTGGTTAAGCAGTGCCTTGATTTCAAAATTCTCATCCTTGTTTTCAAATCCCTCCATGGCCTCGCCCCTCCCTATCTCTGTAATCTCCTTCAGCCCCACAAACCCCGAGATATCTGCACTCCTCTAATTCTGCCCTCTTGAGCATCCCTGATTATAATCGCTCCACCATTGGTGGCTGTGCCTTCTGTTGCCTCGGCCCTAAGCTCTGGAATTCCCTCCCTAAACCTCTCCGCCTCTCTCTCCTCTTTTAAGATGCTCCTTAAAACCGACCTCTTTGACCAAGCTTTTAGTCACCTGTCCTAATATCTCCTTATGTGGCTCGGTGTCAAATTTTTTGTCTTAAAATACTCCTGTGCAGCACCTTGGGACATTTTACTACGTTAAAGGCGCTATATAAATACAAGTTGTGGTTGAAATTCGGCATCACGCCGTTCTTACCTTGTTGTGTCAGGAAATTCCGGGCCGCTGTTTTCAGAGCATCTGCTAATGCTGTCAGGTACATTTCTGTCTGGATCAGGAATGGATTAATCACTGTGTTAAATTGCACAGCTAACTGTTACACTGGAAATCGTGCAGAGGGGGAAATTAAACCAGTAACTGTCAGCGGGCACGGGAACCCTGGGCGACCTTTGCTCTCCCTCACCCTATACCACAGTGGATAATTGGAGAACCCACCTGCTATCCAGGCCAGGGCCAGCCACTCAGCGCAGGTTTAAAGTGAAACAGGGAGGCTTCTCTCTCTACAGCTCTGTGCAAATCCATCAACCGTCACTGAGCTGGACCTGCACATTGTTGAGGCAGAGGCTACAGGCTCCTAGTGCAGGATGACACCAAGCCCTGTGGAGGAGGAAGGGAAGAGTGAGGGAGGTGAGGAGGTGTGTAGTTTTGAGATCCTGGGAAAGAATGAGTTAACAAGTCAATTTTAACACATTGAGGATGCTGGGAAGGAGGGTTGAAGTGTCGGAGGAGCAAAGCAATGGCAAAAGCCAAATTGGAAAGGGAGATAAATAAAGCTGCGATGGAGAGAGCGAGACTGGAGGCGAAAATTGAAAGAACGATCACAGAATGATACAGCACAGAGGGAGGCCATTCTGCCCATCGTGCCTGTGCTGGCTCTTTGAAAGAGCTCTCCAATTAGTCCCACTCCCCCTGCTTTTTCCCCACAGCCCAGCAAATTTCCACCCCTTCAAGTATTTAAATAATAGCTTTTTCCCCGTATCCTGTCCATGAGCGTGAGAGTCCTAGGACTGGATTTTACCAGCCCTGAGGAGGCGAGTTCGGAGGCGGGACTGTTGGAAAAATTTGAAAAAATGATGGCGGGTTCCTATCCCACTGTCAACCCGCCCACGCGCAACTTTGCCAGAGGCGGGCTTGCAGAGTCCTTTTCTGTCGAGCCTCCAGGCGGTGGGATCGGCCCTTAAGGCACTTAACTACCACTTACCTACCACTTAACTACCACTTACCCACCACTTAACTACCACTTACCCACCACTTAACTACCACTCACCTACCACTTAACTACCGCTTAACTACCACTTACCTGCCACTTAACTACCACTTAACTACCACTTAACTACCACCTACCTACCACTTACCTACCACTTACCTACCTCTATAATGCTATTTTGTGAGCCCTTTCACATTTTCCCACATTTCCCGCGTGCTGCACGTCTCTCCTGAAACACGCCAGCTAATCCTGTTGGGTTGACAAGTGGCTGGCTTCCTAACAGCTGCAGCCCCACCATAAAAACGGAGCTCTCAACAAGGATCAGTTGCAGGTGGCAGAACTCTGTTTTTTCAGGTCTTGGAGAACTTTTTACAGGTTCACTGATGTTGGATGTAGTGAAGCAGAGATCCATCTCCACTGTGACCTCCTGAGAAAACCCTCTCCCCACATTGACTGAGTGCTTCCTCAACGGAGATATCTACCAGTAGCATGGGAACCATTTATTTCCTTTCATCCTGGACCTCAGATTCGGACGAAGACCAGCCGTGGCAGCAGCAGAACCAGGAACAACAGTAGCAACAACAACAGGTTCGCCAAGCTGCTGCTCACCCACCTGATGGTGCCCAGGGCAGAGGGCTTCAGCGCAGGGAAGCACGTCACTGCAGGAGATACCCCCAAAACAGGGTTTACAGGCAAAGGATGAGCTTCCTCAACATGAGTGAGCAGCAGTGCCAAAGGAGGCTGAGACTTTTGCGAGAGGTAGTCGGTGACATCTGCGCAATGCTGCAGCAAGACCTGGAGCCCAGAGGACCCGGTGGACACCCCTTACCAGTGGCTGTCAAAGTCACCACCGCACTCAACTTTTTTGCTTCAGACGCCTTCCAGGGATCATCAGCAGACATCAGCGGCATCTCCCAGTCAACCGCACACACTTGCATCATGCAGTTTACCGATGCCCTCTTTGCAAAGGCACACAATTACCTCCACTTCTCCAAGGATCAAGCAAGTATAACCGCGCGTGTGGATGGCTTTGCAAATATGGCAGGCTTGCCAAGGGTGCAGGGTATCGTAGACTGCACACATGTTGCCCTTAAGGCACCCCATCAAAACCCAGCTCTTTTTGTCAACCGCAAGGGCTTCCACTCCCTCAACGTGCAGCTGGTGTGTAAGCACAAGAAGGACATTTTGCATGTTTGCGCCAAGTACCCTGGCAGTTGCCATGAATCGTTCCTCCTGCGGAAGTCTAGTGTGCCTCCGCTCTTCAATCTGCCAAACCAACTTTTGGGATGGCTACTTGGAGACAAGGGCTATTCCCTGTAGACGTGGCTAATGATGCCATTCAGGAGGCCATCCAACAGGAGCGCTACAACTCCAGCCACATTTCGACCAGAGACATTATCGGGCAAACCATCGGCTTGCTGAAGATGTGATTCAGATGCCTTGACAGATCAGGTAGAGCTCTGCAGTACTCAGCAGCCAGGGTCTCCAGAATCATCATGGTCTGCTGTGCACTTCACAACATTGCACAGCATCGTGGCTTGCAGCTGCCTAAGGAACAAATGGCTCAGCGCTTAGCCTCCTCAGATGAGGAGGAGGATGAGGAGGAGGCGGAGGAGAAGGAGGAGAATGAGAACGAAGACCTTGCGGATTCGCATCAACCAGCTGCAACAGCACGCGAGCACATTGCTGCCCGGGATGCACTCACCTTGGCCAGATTTGCTTAAGTTGCCCATTCAAACACATGTGCCTGGCACCTTCTTACCACACCATAGACAATAGACAAGAACCTATGGCTTCTTATCATTCTGACAACCATCATGGCAAATCCAATTCACCCTGAGCACTCAATATGGAACTTCCATTTCCGAAATGACAGAGTCCAGAACTTCAACAGTTTGCCATCACTTCATTTTAATACATTGACTAAAGGATGGCATTTAACAATTAAACACAACAGAACACCCAAGTGACTACCCTTGTGGCTACTTGTGCTTTATCTTCCTCTTATGCATGCTCCTATGTGGTGCTTCCCCTGTGGCTTCAGCAGAAGTGGAGGCCCCTTGCTCACTCTCATGCTGCCCCTGCTTCGACAGCTTTGGCGGGCATCCTCTGGGTTTGCGAACCTGTGAGGGCTTGGCAACAGTCTGCTCCTCCTGCGGCTGTGCAGGGGCTGAAACGCCAATCTCAGTTGGGTGAGGACTCTGGTGGGGCTCTGACCGAGGGCTCCGCAGTGTGAGCACTTGGAGAGGAGCCCCCACTTCCTTGTTCTCTGCCACCAACATCCCTCTCATGGGTCAGCCCCACTTCAGAGCTAGCAAGTGGCTTGACAGCACCTTGCTGCACATCATGGGGGTCATGAGGATCCATTCCTGCACTGGCAGTCCTACTCCAGAGGACTTCCATGAAGGTCTGGTTTCTCTGATCAATAGCTGTCCATCGCTCCTCCAGAGGTGTCAGTCTATTCTGAACATTCACCATGTTTTCCACATTCTGGCAACTTAGCTCCTCTATGGCTGAAGCCACCCTCAGAATAAAGCAGTTGTGTTTTCAATAGCTCTGTCTCGACTCCCACGTTTGCCGCGGTATCTCAACACTGGTGACCCCGACGCTCAGGACGAATCCTAAGCTAGCATGGCGGGTACAAACGTAGTCACGGTTAAATTACCTGACTTTTGGGAGAACCTCGCCGAAGCCTGGTTCGTTCAAGCTGAGTCCAGATTCCGGCTGAAAGGCATTACAGTCGACGCCACGAAGTACGACTACCTCGTCGCCTCGCTCACCTACGCTACAGTCCCCAAGGTTTGGGCAGCGCTGCAGAATCCACCAACGGAGGGCAAGTACGAGCATCTGAAGGCTGCGCTACTTAAAAAATTTCAAACGTCCTCTTACCAGCGCCACTGCCAACTCCTGGACCTCCCCGGCCTTGGTGATGCTTCACCATCAGACCTGCTTTCCCACATGCTGTCCCTCTCAGACGACAAAAATCCCGGCGCCCTTTTTCGCACGTTTTTCATTCGGCAGCTCCCCGCCAGCATCCGCCCACTCCTTGTGGAGTCTGACTCCACGGACCTGAATGAGATAGCCAAAAAGGCCGACCGGCTGCTCTCTGCACAGGCCGCTCGCGACGTCGCGCCCGACCTCACGGCAACGACCACGCGGTCTTCTCGGGCCGCTAGGCCCGACTGCCCTACCACTCCGGGTCACTGCTACTACCACACCCGTTTTGGCGCTAGGGCTCAACGCTGCACGCCACCGTGTTCCTTCAAACCCCCCCCGCACCGGCCCCCGCGATGGCCGCGGGGCAGAAGGAGCCCCTACTGTACGTCACTGACGACAGAACCAACCGCCGATTTCTGTGCGACACAGGGGCCCAGCACAGCATCACCCCCACCTCCGCCCTCGAGATCCAACGCGGCACACGGGGTATCACACTGGCTGCAGCCAACGGCTCTGAAATCCGCACATATGGCACCCGCATGGTCACGCTCGACCTCGCGGGCTGCCGCTACCGCTGGGAGTTCCTGACAGCCAAGGTCCTCTGCCCACTCATCGGCGCTGACTTCCTACGCGCCCACGGCCTCCTTGTCGACATTCCGAGGCACCGCCTCGTCGACATCAACACTATGGCCCCCCTCCCCGGCGCCTTTACCCCGGCCCGTTCGGCCGGCCCGACGACCTACTGCCTCGCCAGAGCCACGGACGACTACTCGGCACTCCTAGCTGAGTTTCCCGCCCTCACTAACCCGACCTTTTTGGCCAAAGCCGCCAAGCACGGTGTGGAACACTATATCCCCACCACCGGCCCCCCAGTTTCTGCCCACGCCCGCAGACTCAACCCGGCCAAGCTGGAAATCGTGCGGGCCGAGTTTACCCACATGGAACAACTCGGCATCATCCGCCGCTCCAGCAGCCCTTGGGCCTCGCCCCTCCACATCGCCCCCAAGCCCGGCGGAGGCTGGCGCCCTTGCGGGGACTAACGCCGCCTCAACGACGCCACCACCCCCGATCGGTACCCGGTGCCACACATCCAGGACTTCTCGGCCCGACTGGCCGGACGAACCGTCTTTTCCAAAGTCGACCTGGTGCGCGGTTACCACCAAGTCCCCGTACACCCCGCGGACATCCCCAAAACGGCCGTCATCACCCCATTCGGCCTGTTCGAGTTCCTGAGGATGCCCTTCGGCCTCAAGAATGCAGCACAGGCTTTCCAGCGCCTTATGGACTCAGTCCTCCGGGACCTGAACTTCCTATTCGTCTATCTAGACGACATTCTCGTGGCCAGCTCCTCCAAACAGGAACACCTCGAACACCTTCACATCCTGTTCGGGCGCCTAGCCCAACACGGGCTCATCCTCAGCCCGGCGAAGTGCCAATTCGGCCTAACCGAGATCGATTTTCTCGGTCACCACATCACCCCTGCTGGGGCCGTCCCCCTGCCCAACAAGGTGCAGGCCGTCCAGCAATTCCCCCGCCCCACAACCATCAAGGGCCTCCAGGAGTTCCTCGGGATGGTGAACTTCTACAACAGGTTCATCCCCAGAGCCGCAGCCCTTATGAAGCCCCTATACAACTCCCTCCGAGGAAAGTCCGGCAAGATGGACGTAGCCTGGACCACTGACACGGCAGCCGCCTTCGACGCCACCAAAAACGCGCTCGCCGACGCCACTCTGCTCGCGCACCCGAGGGCCGATGCCCGGGTCGCGCTCACCACCGACGCCTCCGACCACGCGGTCGGGGCCGTGTTCAAGCAGTGGGTCAATGGCGCGTGGCAGCCACTTGCCTTCTACAGCCGCCAACTGCGCCCCCCGGAGGTCAAATACTCCACTTTCGACCGCGAGCTTCTCGCACTTCACCTGTCGGTCCGCCATTTCAGGTTCCTCCTGGAAGGCCGCCCCTTCACCGCGTATGTGGACCACAAGCCACTCACATACGCGATGGCCAAGCACACCGAACCCTGGTCCGCTAGGCAGCAACGCCAGCTCGCGGCCGTCTCCGAGTTTACTACGGACATTCAGCACGTCTCCGGTAGAGACAACATGGTCGCCGACTGCCTTTCCCGTCCCGCCGTCTGTGCGAATCACCTCGCGGTCGACTACGCACAACTAGCAGCGGCCCAGCTCACGGACCCAGACCTCCTCTCGGCGGCTACCAGCCTGCCAGGGCTACGCCTAGCCAAGGTCGCGCACGGGCCCGAAGCCACGGCAGTCATGTGCGACGTCTCACTCGGCCAACCCAGGCCGGTCATCCCTGAGACCTGGCGCCGCCGCGTCTTCGACGCGCTCCACGGGCTCTCTCACCCGGGTTCCCGCGCATCCATCAAACTCCTCTCCAAGCGCTTCGTCTGGCGCGGCCTTAGCAGAGATGTTCGGACTTGGGCCACCTCCTGCCTCGCCTGCCAACGGGCTAAGGTACAGCTGCACACCAAAGCACCCCTGGGAGACTTCGAGGTACCCAGCCGCCACTTCGACCACGTACACGTCGACATCGTCGGTCCCCTGCCGCCATCGCAAGGCCAAACTTATCTCCTCACGATGGTCGACCGCTACACACGCTGGCCTGAGGCAGTGCCGCTGACCTCCACCACCACAGCCGACATCGCCAGGGCGTTCGTTAACACCTGGGTTGCGAGGTTCGGCGTACCGGCTGACATAACCTCCGACAGAGGCGCCCAGTTCACCTCCGAACTCTGGACGGCCACAGCACGCAACCTCGGGGTGACGCTCCACCGCACCACGGCGTACCACCCGCAGGCCAACGGACTTTGTGAACGCTTCCACAGGTCACTCAAGGCCTCACTCCGCGCCGGCCTGCAGGACAGTACCTGGACTGACCGCCTACCGTGGGTGCTACTCGGCCTACGCACCGCGGTCAAGGAAGACCTCCAGTCCTCGGCAGCGGAGTTAGTCTACGGACAACCGCTGCGCGTCCCAGGCGAATTCCTTCCGGAGCCTACCAAGCCTTGGTCGGCCGAACAGCAGCGGCTCGACTCTTTCTCTTCCGCTCAGCAGTTCGCCCCACTTCCGGTCAACCGACACGGCGAACTCGCACCTCACGTCCCGCCAAATTTACAGCAGGCGCGCTTCGTCTTCGTGCGACACGACGTGCACCGCGGGCCCCTGCGACCCCCGTACGACGGTCCGTACGAGGTACTACAAACCGGGGACAAGGTATTCAAGCTGCGACTTGGCGACAGGGTCGAGACAGTCTCCATCGACCGGCTCAAACCAGCACACACAGAACCAGGGGAACAGGTCCCCGTGGCCCAGCCTCCAGCCAGAGGCCGTCCCCCCGGCAAGCCAGCACAGCCGGCGGCGAACCGCCCGACCCAACCAGCCAGACCGGCGACCACTCAGAGCCGCTGCGGCAGAACCATTAGACCACCGTCACGACTCGTCCACTCCTCCTAAGCGGATTCTGGGGGGAGCTCTGTGGCGACACGCCACCACTGGACATAATCCGCTCACGGCGGCACAGACAGTCTAAGCAGAAGCCCCCAGCCGGGGGCCCTTTCCTCCAGCAACTTGTTTCCCGCAGGGACAGGCTGCCGGGAGCACTTCCTGTCTGGGAAGTATTTAAGTGGATGTGCGGGCTTTTCTAGTTCCTGTTTGCCATGTGGTCAGAATAAAGCAGTTGTGTTTTCAATAGCTCTGTCTCGACTCCCACGTTTGCCGCGGTATCTCAACAAGACCATGATTTTTCACTGGCTGCATCAACTCCACTGCACCAGTGCAGACATGTTTAAATCGATCTTATTAAACATTTATCTGCGTAGAACACTCTGATGCACTGTATATCAGCAGGTAAGTGCACCGACCTCCACATACACACAGCCTAGAGCAGTGTAGCATTCTCCACACTTGCCTCCAGAATTGGGAAATTCCTGGACGATTCGATGCTTCCAAGATGCACCCATTGAAGCACGGTTCATATGCTGGGAATTTCCTTGGGGGGCGTTCCCCTGATTGGCCGCTGTTATTTTTTTACACGACGTGTCTGAGAGTTCTTCCACAGAAAACACGGTGACCGATCGGGGAAACGTCGAAGAAAATTCCGAGCGATAATTCGGAGGCATCCTAATTGAAGGCTTTAAAGATTATGAAAAATAGAAACATCGAAAAATAGGAACAGGAGTCGGCCATTCGGCCCTTCGAGCCTGCTCCGCCATTCAATATGATCATGGCTGATCCTCTATCTCAGTACCATATTCCCGCTCTCTCCCCATACCCCGCGATGCCTTTTGTGTTTAGATGAATGGATACTGAAAGAGTTCATCTTGGTAAATTGCTCACTAAAGCAAATGACTCCAAAACCAAGTTTAAAGTGAAAATGTTAAAAGTAAGAAGTAAGGTGGAATTTTGTTTTAAACAAATGGTAGTAGAAATACAGATTCAGTCACCAGGCAAAGCCGCTGAAGCAGAATGAATGTTGGAAACAATTACAGGTAGACTACCCTTTATCCGAACTTCCGAAAACCGAAACCCTCTAAAAACCGAAGGTTTTTTCGTTCAGCGTAAGTCGTGCGCACGACATGACCAGAGTAGCGCACGACTTACGCTGAGCAGGGCAGAGGGTCACTGAGTTCCCTCCTGGGTAGGAGATTGCAGACCGAGCCGGGCAGTGTGAAGGAGGTACCGGGAGAGTGAACCCAACAATACAGCGGCCCGTCCGATAGCTGCAGCGGCCTGTCCGATATTCTTTTATCCCCCCCCGACCCCCGACCCCCCCCCACCCTTTCGGATAAGGGATAGTGTATCCTTTTTCCGCACTTCCGAAAACCGAAATCCTCTGAAAACCGAAAGTGTTTTCGTTCAGCGTAAGTCGTGCGCACGACCCCGACCCCCCGCCGACCCCGACCCCCCCGCCGACCCCGACCCCCCGCCGACCCCCACCCCCGACAAATTTCCCAGTCTTATAAAATACCTTCCGAAATCCGAAATTTTCCGAAAACCGAAACACGGCTGGTCCCAAGGTTTTCGGATAAAGGATAGTCTACCTGTAGTAGTTGTTAGAAGGAGAGAAGGGATTGAGGATATGGGAGGAGGCAGTAAGTGGGGTTGAGATCAATCAAAAAAGGGACAGTCGTGTTGAACTCAAAGGGCTGGATTTTGTCAATGAAGGCGAGTTGGGGGCGGGACTGCTGGTTTTCGGGTTTTAGTCCCGCCCCCCAGTGACGCCTGACCAACCCACACTATTTTCCCTTGCTTGACCTTGTTAAGACCAGCCAATCAAGGGAAAGCTGGTAACAGATGACGTCAGCGTATGACGCTTCATCTGTCGAAAAATTTTTGACAGATAAATTGTCAGCGTTTGACAACTTTGAGAAGATGTCAAACACTGACAATCTCTGTTCTAAAGTGAGCCCTTGCACAGAAGGCTCACCAAAACCTCTCCCCTCAGCAGAAAGCAGATGGCTGCTGCATCTGAGAATGCTGCAGCCATTCTGTCATCTCTGCCATTGAGATGAGGCATCTCCGGATCCCCAAGGATTGAAGTCTGCAGAAAGAAACAAAGGTAAGGAACCTTTTTCCAACACTTTACACTCACCTCTTACACTCACCTCCACAGCAGACATTTTGACCCCTCTCACCCCCGCAGACCCACTGCTCGACTCGCTGACCCTGGCGAGTTTCGCACTTGCCGCCTCCCGGGAAGATGGCACGGAGGCGGGTTGGGAGTGGAGTTGGGAGCGGGGTTGGTACCCGCTCCCAGTTTCTGCCATTTTCCCAGCAGTCCCGTCTCCAAACCCACCTCCTCAGGGCTGGTAAAATCCAGCTTGGGCTCTAACAATTCTTTAAGATCTTCAATTCTCTGAAGTACTGTAGTGCAGTCGAGCTGAACCAACAGCAGAAAAGCAATCATTAATTCAAGGTGCTTCAGCAATCATGTCATTGCAATTCAGTTCATGTTAACTCTGCTTTAATTCTATGTTAATGATGAGATGCTCTTTAATAACAAATTGAAATGAAGGAACAATGCAGAAGAGATAATTATAAAAGAATCTGAGTGATTACGTTTTCTAGTAACACTTAAACCATTAGCTGTCCCCTCCTCCGACATTTTAATTGTCTATAAAAGGCTTTCTTGTCCCTTGTTGAGTGCGGGAATATATCCAACATTTTAACCTAACAGACTGGTTCAATGAGTTAGGGAAAAATGTTTTTTAATTCGTTCCTGGGATGTGGGCGTCGCTGGCAAGGCCGGCATTTATCCTAGTTGCCCTTGAGAAGGTGGTGGTGAGTGTAGTGTATGTAACCGTTCCACCTTTAAGAGAACTATTTTAAGAGTTGCACTACTTTATCTTGGCTGCTGTATACTGTAATACCGGCGGTGACCACACCGGTATATAAGTGCTGTGTAATGATTTATTGGGCAGTTCCGCCCTGACCTTCAACTAGTAAAGTCCTGTTAAAGTTTACTCTTGTGGTCTGTGTAGTAATTCTCATTATAACACACAGACTTAACAGTGGCGACGAGTACGATCTTACCCTGCGGCAGAGATTATCCAAGGCAGTTTAACGGGCGTCGAGAAGAGGCATCCGCCCTCACCATTCTGCTGAGAGAAGACTCGGGTCTGCAGAGCAACGGAAGAATTCTAACACGAAGCCTTCCATCAGCAACAGGCAGGATCGTCCCTTCTATCACGGTGGTGGGTGAGCCGATCAGCGACGAGAAGCAAGTCGGCCACGTTGACTGTGAGTAGGGGAGAAAAAAAAAAAAAAAAACGGAGGATATAAGGGCGGAGAACTCGACCACGGCCAGGGAAAGGAGCCGGACAGAAGTCGGGGCCAGAAGCGCTGAGACTGGGGCAGCGTAGGCACGGAAGCCGCGGTGAATGCAAACGCAGCCGGTGTGAGAGACCGCAGCGAATGCAAACGCAGCCAGTGTGAGAGGCCGGGCTGCAAGCGGGCTGGGAGACGCAGCAGCGTCGAGAGCAAGCTCGACTGCGACCGGTGAAAAAGGCCGGGCAGCTACCGAGGCCGCGAGGCGCAGCGACCGGGACAGCAAGGCGCGGGAGAAAATAAAAAAAATTTAAAAAAACGCGGCGAACTCAGCCGCAGCCGGGGGGGGGGGGAAAGGACCGGACTGCAAGAGGGGCTGGGAGGCATGATTGAAAACCGCTGGGGAGGGCGAATGCAGCAATACGGCAATCGCCGTTACAGCCAGCGGGAGAGATAGAGCCCGAGCGAGCGGGAGAGACAGAGCCTGAGCGAGCGGAAGAGAGAACGAGACCGAGCGAGCGAGGGAGAACGAGACCGAGCGAGCGAGGGAGACTGTGCGAGCGAGGGAGACCGAGCGAGCGAGGGAGGACGAGACCGAGCGAGGGAGACCGAGCGAGATTTCCGCCCAGCGGCTTACAGCAGCTTTCCGCAAAGGACCAAGAGCTGGAACTGTCCGCCGCCAACTGGTTGCCCCCAGCGCCCGGTTGCCCCTGTCAGGAAAGGGAACAAGGAACTCAATCAGCTGTTCTCGCGCTTTCAGAATAAACTGAAGCCGGCGCGCAGGCTGCGAACCCCGAAAGCCAGCGGTCGTCGCCCGAGGGCAAAGCTTACCCCTCCCGCCCGAGGAAGAAACGCGGGAAGCCGCCATTTAGGCGGGGAAGAAGACAAGCACGGGAAACTGCCATTCTCGGAGGCGGGGAAGAAGACAAGCGCGGGAAACCGCCATTCTCGGAGGCGGGGAAGAAGACAAGCGCGAGAAACCGCCATTCTCGGAGGCGGGGAAGAAGATAAGCGCGGGAAACCGCCATTTTTGAAAAAAAAAAGTTAAAGAAAAAAAAAAAAAAATTCCTTTTGTTTCTCAAAAAGATTGCAAAGATGCCTAAGCGTGGTAACATCAACGATTTCAATCCCGATGTGGAAGATTGGGCCACGTATGTAGAATGCATAGAAATATATTGTAAGGCTAATAAAATATCAAATGATGATAAAGCATTAACCTTACTAAACTCAATGGGTGCGAAGACATACGGGCTATGGAAGCATCTTCTATCACCAGCTAAACCGACGGATCAGACTTTCGCTAATATTGTTGCTGTCCTGAAGGATCATTTGAACCCCACACCGCTGATGTTAGCGGAACGATTTAAATTTTATGCGAGAACGCAACTGAAAGAGGAAAGCAACGCGGAGTACTTAATTGAACTGCGTAAGCTAGCGAAATACTGTCAGTTTGGGGAAAGACTGACAGAGGCACTGAGAGACAAGTTCGTGTGTGGGTTGTCAAAGGAAGGAACACAAAAGCGACTGCTCGAAGAGAATGATCTTACACTTGATAAGGCTGTCACTATTGCAGCATCGCACGAAGCCGCAGCGAGAGGCACTGTGGAAATGCAGCTGAAGGCAGCGGTACTCAGCGTGGATCAAATGGCTTCGGGTACAACGAAATGTTATCGTTGTGGGAAGACAACACACGATCAGAACCAATGCTGGTTTAAAAACCAGGAATGTAGAAAATGTGGCAAGCTTGGTCACATAGCTAAAGTATGCCGGTCAGGAAAGAAGACCAGCAACAAAAAGTCACCGCAGGAAAAGTGCAGCAAGGTACACAAGGTGGCTGAGAAGAGTTCGGATGAACAGAATTCGGATTCAGACTCCAACAGCAAGGAACTGGGTAGTCTGAGAATTCACAATGTGAGTAAGGAAGCTGACCGACAAACTATCTGGGTCGCACTGCAGATAGCAGGAGTCCACGTGAAGTTGGACTTGGACACCGGATCGGCGTTGACGGTCATGAATAAACAAGATTACAAAAAGTTATTCACACATATTCCCCTATGGGATACGAAGCTAGTATTGCAGACATACACGGGGCAAAGAGTATACCCCATCGGAAAGATAAAAGTCAAGGTAAGACCAGCCCATGTGCAAAAGACAAGTCTAAAATGGACTTGCAGACTAATGATGGAAAAACAAAGGAGCGCATAAATGCTTCAGAAGAGAACAAAGTATCAGAACAGATTTCCACTGAACAACAACAACATAGTTTGACAGAGAATTCTGAGTCTGTCCAGTCTACAGACATGCACATTTCTGAGGAACACTGGGCTCGAACTCAACTAAATTTCAAACTACAACAGCAATTGGAACAAATGATTCGCCGTTTTGAGCAAGAGATGAATGCAAAGAAAAAGTTCTTTGACACAGAGTGGGAGAATCTGGAAAGACAGCTGAAGCAGCTGATTGAGAAAATGGAGCAGGAACACACAAACCGTCTGCGCGAGGAGGCCAAATGAATCAAAGCTGAGCAAGAAAGGGAATATGTCGAATTCATCGATCAGTTGAAAGCTAAGAAGAAAGAGCACCCTTTTGTTAGCAGTGTCAGCAGTAATAAGCCACTCAGGGAATTGGGGGCAGAGGCAAAAACTGAAGATGCTGCAGAGATCAAGTTTGTTGCTGAAAGCGCTACTTCCAGAGCTTTGCTTCGAATTAAAGAATTGCCAGTTAAAATTGTGAAACCCTTGAGAGAGAAGATTGACATGGAGAAACATCGTGTCATTTTCGAATGCAAGGTTTCCAGGTCAAATGCTGCTGTCAAGTGGTATTACAAAGACAAAGAGATTCATCCCAGTAATAAATATGAGATTGTGAGTGAAGATGTGTACAGGAAGCTCGTTATTAATAATGTCGCTTTTGAAGATGAAGGCAACTACATGTGCGACGCCATAGATGACCAAAGCACAGCAAAGTTATATGTAGAAGAGCAATCAATTGCCATCATTAAACCCATATGTGATGTGGAAGTGTCAGAGCCAAGTGACGCCATTTTTGAGTGTGAGCTTTCAGTTGCTGACGTGAAGTCTCCAAAATGGATACTAAATGGTGAAATTCTTCATGCTTCTGAAGATGTGGACATTGAGCATCGTGGCACTATTCATCATCTCACTCTGAAAAAAACAACTTGTAAGATGACCGGCTTGCTGCAGTTTATTGCAGGGAAATCAAAATCTGAGGCAAGGCTGACTATTAAAGAGCCTCCGTCAAAGGTAGTCAAAGAACTACAGAACATTACAGTGGAAGAGAAGCATTCTGCTACTTTGAGCTG
This sequence comes from Somniosus microcephalus, assembly GCF_052327205.1. Classification (NCBI taxonomy): domain Eukaryota; kingdom Metazoa; phylum Chordata; class Chondrichthyes; order Squaliformes; family Somniosidae; genus Somniosus; species Somniosus microcephalus. Next base: position 1,664,418 of record NC_141020.1, read on the forward strand.
TGAGTTTACACTTACTCCCAAGATGGTCAGATGGTACAAAGATCAGAGCTTAATCGAATCTTCTGACCGTTACAAATTTAAACAAAATAAGAATGTGATAGAACTTACCATTACAAATCTCACACCCAAAGACTCTGGTGAATATAGCTGCAAATCAAGTAATGCACAGACAGCAGCCACACTCACAGTTGAAGCTCCAAAAATAGAAATAATAAACCATTTGGAGGACGTAGATACTGAGGAGGACAGCAATCTAGTATATTCATGTGAGTTGTCCCATGATGATGAAGATGATGACTCATCTGAACCATTATCACCATTTCCAGGTCATGCACGTGGTCCCTCTGAACTGAGCCAAATCAGTCTGGAAGTAGGAAAACTTCCCAAGGTACTCGAGCCTTTAGAAGTCAGCAAGGCTGGTTCTGAAGTTACGAAAGTTCAAGCTGTTAAGTCCAGTGAAGGACTATTGGATGAGTCACCCCAGCAACGTGAACCTACTACACCACCGAGAACTACTACACCACCGAGGCGTTATCCGGACCGAGTCAGGAAGCGCAGGCGGCGCCTCCGTAGAGACTGAATCTGTGAACTGTTTTCCGCAGAGACTGAATCTGTGAACTGTTTCCCGCAGAGACTGAATCTGTGAACTGTTTTTACATGAAGTTGGGTATATATGTTATGATGTTATGTTTAATGGGGAATAGGTATATTGTAAGCTAAAAAGGGAGGATTGTAGTGCATGTAACCGTTCCACCTTTAAGAGAACTATTGTATGTAACCGTTCCACCTTTAAGAGAACTATTTTAAGAGTTGCACTACTTTATCTTGGCTGCTGTATACTGTAATACCGGCGGTGACCACACCGGTATATAAGTACTGTGTAATGATTTATTGGGCAGTTCCGCCCTGACCTTCAACTAGTAAAGTCCTGTTAAAGTTTACTCTTGTGGTCTGTGTAGTAATTCTCAATATAACACACAGACTTAACAGTGAGCTGCTTTCTTGAACCACTGCAGTCCGTGTGGTGAAGGAGCTCCCACAGTGCTGTTGGGGGGGGGGGGAGTTCCAGGATTTTGACCCAGCGACGATGAAGGAACAGCAATATATTTCCAAGTCAGGATGGTGTGTGACTTGGAGAGGAACTTGGAGGTGGTGGTGTTCCCATGCACCTGCTGCCCTTGTCCTTCTAGGTGGAAGAGGTCGCGGGTTTGGCAGGTGTTGTTGAAGAAGCCTTGGCGAGTTGCTGCAGTGCATCTTGTAGATGGTACACACTGCAGCCACGGTACGCTGGTGGTGGAGGAAGTGAATGTTTAAGGTGGTGGATGGGGTGCCAATCAAGCGGGCTGTTTTGTCCTGGATGGTGTCAAGCTTCTTGAGTGTTGTTGGAGCTGCACTCATCTAGGCAAGTGGAGCGTATTCCATCACACTCCTTACTTGTGCCTTGTAGATGGTGGAAAGGCTTTGGGGAATCAGGAGGCGAGACCCTCATTGCAGAATACCCAGCCTCTGACTAGCCACAGTATTTATGTGACTAGTCCAGTTAAGTTTCTGGTCAATGGTGACCCCCCAGGATATCGATGGTGCGGGATTCAGTGATGGTAATGCTGTTGAATGTCAAGGGGTGGTGGTTAGACACTCGCTTGTTGGAGATAGTCATTGCCTGGCACTTGTGTGGCTTGAATGTTGTCCAGATCTTGTTACATGCGGGCATGGACTGCTTCATTATCTGAGGAGTTGTGAATGGCGCTGAACACTGTGCAGTCATCAGCAAACATCCCCACATCTGACCTTATGATGGAGTGAAGGTCATTGATGAAGCAGCTGAACATGATTGGGCCTAGGACACTGCCCTGAGGAACTCCTGCTGCGATGTCCTGGGACTGAGATGATTGGCCTCCAACAACCACAACCATCTTCCTTTGCGCTAGGCATGACTCCAGCCAGTGGAGAGTTTTCTCCCCCGCTTCCCAATGACTTTAATTTTACTAGGGCTCCTTGATGTCACCCTCAGTCAAATGCTGTCTTGATGTTAAGGGCAGTCACTCTCACCTCACCTCTGGAATTCAGCTCCATTGTCCTTGTTTGGACCAAGGCTGTAATGAGGTCTGGAGCCAGTGATGTAGTTGGGCTTTCATTGAACTTTATTACACATTAACTCTGTTAATCAGTGCCTTAGAATAATTGCAAAGTTGGAAATGTAGTAAACAGTGAGGAGGACAGTAACAGACTTCAGGAGGATGTAGACAGGCTGGTGAAATGGGCAGACACATGGCAGATGAATTTTAATACAAAGAAGTGTGAAGTGATGCATTTTGGAAGGAAGAATGAGGAGAGACAATATAAACTAAATGGTGCAATTTTGAAGGGGGTGCAGGAACAGAGAGACCTGGGGGTGTGCATACGCTAATCTTTGAAGGTGGCGGGACAAGTTGAGAAGGGAGTTAAAAAGCACACGGGGTCCTTGGCTTTATAAATAGAGGCAGAGGGCTCGAATTTCCAAGCCCCGTGGAGGCGGGTTTGGAGGCGGGAAAATTGCAGAATCGGGTGGCAGGAATCCATCCCGCCCCAACCCGCCTCCATGCCAATGTCCCAGGAGGCGGGTACCCGACCTGTGCTGGGAGCCGCCTCCCCGAGGCGGGAAGGGGATTAGTGCCAATTAACTGCCTGTTAACAGGTAGTTAACAGGCAGTTTTTTGCCTAATCCCTATTTTTAGCCCTGAAGTGTGGGCTTCCCGACGGCTCCGAACCATGCCAAGTTAGCGAGGTGGACCGTCGGTCTGCAGGGGTTGGAGGGGTCGAGATGTCCGTTGTGCAGGTGAGTGATGGGTGCATGTGTGCAGAGGTAAGTGTGTGAAGTAAGTGTAAAGCATTTTAATAAGTTTTAATGATAGGAAACTTTGTGTTATCCGGAGGCTAAATGTCCGACAAGCTCGAGCCACCGGCAAAAATCAGGAGCCGTTTTGTTAGGTTTTTTTTCTTCTCGTGGTTTTTTTTCAACAGTCGGGCTCTGCAAAGTCTCTCTGAAGCTGTTGCTAAGCGACAGAGACGCTTCCAAGGTACGGCCGACTGTTTAGAATGCTTCAACATTAACGCTGGTTTGTCCGGCAGTTTTGAGGGAACGGCAACAGCTCGGTCCCGTCGGTGCCGGATAGCACAAAGCTTCCTGTACCTTTACTTTCTCCTGCAGACTTCCTTCCTTCAGTTCTCAGGAGTCCCTCAGTTCACCGGCACAGAAAGCAGAATGGCCGCTGAACTGTCAAAAGCTGCAGCCTCTGCTTTCTGTTCTGGAGAGCTCTCTAACTAAGTCTGAGTAGAAGGACTCAAGTTAGAAGACAGATTGTCAGTGTTTGACAGCTTCACAGAGCTGCCAAACGCTGGTTTTTCATCTGTCAAATGCTCTTGACAGATGAAATGTCAATCGCTGACATCACCAGTAACAAGGTATCCCTTAATTGGCCTGCTGAGCCCGCTGGGCGGGCTTAACAAGGTCAATCAAGGGAAAGTAGCATGGGTTGGCCACAAGTTGATGGAGGCGGGACTACAACCCAAAAAGTGGGAGTCCCGCCTCCATCACGTCCCCATTGACAAAATCCAGCCCATAGAGTACAAAAGCAAGGAAGTTATGCTAAACCTTTATAAATCACTGGTTAGGCCTCAGCTGGAGTATTGTGTCCAATTCTGGGCATCGCACTTTAGGAAGAGTATCAAGGCCTTGGAGAGGGTGCGGAGGAGATTTGCTAGAATGGTCACAGGGATAAGGGAAACTTCAGATATGTGGGGAGACTGGAGAAGCTGGAGTTGCTCTCCTCGGAGCAGAGAAGTTTAAGGGGAGATTTGACAGAGGTGTTCAAAATTATGAAAGATTTTGATCGCGTAAATAAGGAGAAACTGTTTCCATTGGCAGGTAAGCCAGTAACCAGAGGACACAGATTTAAGATTATTGGCTAAAGAACCAGGAGCGAGTTGTTGTGATCTGGAATGCACTGTGAAACGGCATTGGAAGCAGATTCAATAGTAACTTTCAGAAGGGAATTGAATAAATACTGGAAAAGGAAATAATTGCAGGGCCATGAGCAGGAGATGTGTAATTTTCAACAACAATACAAAGAACTACAAGGAGGAAGAGGATGTGCCAATTATTCTGGTATCAAATGCATGATCCTTAGTACAAGCTCCAACAATCCAGACGAGATCAGATTGGACAAGAATCAACCTATTCTTGTATTACTTTAGTGTGTTAACATGCCAGGATATCTCAAAGTGCTTCAACAATGATTTATTCTGTAGCACTGTGACTAATGGAGAAAAATATATCAAGCACTTGGCCGAGCTGAATCAACAAACAGCAACCAGATGACAAGCAGTTCATTTGCTTTTTCTGATGGTATTGGTTGAGGAGCAAATGTTGGCCATCACAGCAGGAGAACACTGCTCATTAATGGCCAGCTAAACCCCAACAACAGGCAGTCGATCTTAATTCAACATCTCACCTGAAGGACTGCACCTCCAAAAACGCAGCACACCCTCAGAACGGCACTGCGGTGTCAGCCTAGATTACGCACCCCAAAACCGTCAAACCCACAATTCTGACTAAGGGTGGGTCTGATACCAACACACAGCAGTGTATCACTGGCACACTGCCTTAACATGTGATCCTGTAAGGGTTTGACCTAAATTGGATATTGAATGCCCTACATTCTTTAAGTACTTGCAAGCATTTCCCCAATTTTATTTAAATATGTTAACTGAATAATTGTGCAATGCCTCTGTAATTTTTTCACATAATTAATTCAGCTTTTAGACTGCCAACTTGATTAACAAATATCTTTCTCCTCATTGAGTGCTTTCTCAATCTCTTTTTATCTTTAAGCATAGTTTTCTGTCCTATGCTGTATCACTATCATTACTCAGTATCGCTCCGTCTCTCTCCCTTACAAGATATAAAGCTTCTCATTGCTCTCTGTCCTTTTGTATTTCTATATTTATCTTTCCTATTTAGTTATCGAGTTACATTGAGTTACATCAAGTCTACAGCACAGTAACAGGCCATTCGGCCCAACTGGTCCGTGCCGGTGTGTATGCTCCACATGAGCCTCCTCCTACCCTCTTCATCTCGCCCTATCAGCATAGTCTTCTATTCCCTTCTCCCTCCTGTGTTTATCTAGCTTCCCCTTAAATGCCTCTCTGCTATTCGCCTCAACCACTCCCTGTGGTAGCGAGTTCCACATTCTCATCACTCTCTGGGTAAAGAAGTTTCTCCTGAATTCCCCATTGGATTTATTAGTGACTGTCTTATATTGATGGCTCCTAGTTCTGGTCTCCCCCACAAGTGGAAATATTTTCTCCACATCTACCCTATCGAACCCTTTCATAATCTTAAAGACCTCGATCAGGTCACCCCTCAGCCTTCTCTTTTCTAGAGAAAAGAGCCTCTTCAGTCTTTCCTGATAGTTATAACCTCTCAGTTCTGGTATCACCCTTGTGAATATTCTTTGCACCTTCTCCAGTGCCTCTATATCCTTTTTATAATATGGAGACCAGAACTGTGCCCAGTGCTCCGAGTGTGGTCTAACCAAGGTATATGGAGACCAGAACTGTGCCCAGTGCTCCGAGTGTGGTCTAACCAAGGTATATGGAGACCAGAACTGTGCCCAGTGCTCCGAGTGTGGTCTAACCAAGGTATATGGAGACCAGGACTGTGCCCAGTGCTCCGAGTGTGGTCTAACCAAGGTATATGGAGACCAGGACTGTGCCCAATGCTCCGAGTGTGGTCTAACCAAGGTATATGGAGACCAAGACTGTGCCCAGTGCTCCGAGTGTGGTCTAACCAAGGTATATGGAGACCAGGACTGTGCCCAGTGCTCCGAGTGTGGTCTAACCAAGGTATATGGAGACCAGGACTGTGCCCAGTGCTCCGAGTGTGGTCTAACCAAGGTCCTATACAAGTTTAACATAACTTTGCTGCTTTTCAATTCTATCCCTGTAGAAACACACCCCAGTGTTTGGTTTGGTGTTTTATGGCCTATTTTTAGTGATCTGTGTATCTGCGCCCCCAGATTCCTCTGTCCCATTTAGACTCTGGTTATCCAAGGAGTATGTGGCCTCCTTATTCTTCCCACCAAAATGCATCGCCTCACACTTAACTATATTTCAATTCCTTTGCTAATTAAACATCCATTCTGCAAGTTTATTAAGGTCTTTCTGTATTTTGTCACAATCTTCCTTTGTATTAACTACACCTCCCAATTTGGTGTTGTTCGCAAATTTAGAAATTGTATTTCCGATTCCTGAGACCAAATCATTTATGTAAATTGTGAACAACAGCGGTCCCAGCGCCGATCCCTGTGGGACACCACTTCCCACCATTTGCCAGTCTGAGCAGCTGCCCTTAACCCCCACTCTCTGTTTCCTGTTTTGTAGCCAGCTTGCTATCCATTCTGCTACTTGTCCCCTGGCTCCACATGTTCTGACCTTAGTCATGAGTTTACTATGCGGTACCTTATCGAAGGCATTTTGAAAATGTATTACATCTACTTCATTACCCTTGTCTACACTTTCTGTTACTTCTTCAAAGAATTCAATAAGGTTGGTCAAGCCTGACCTTCCCTTTTGGACTCCGTGCTGACTACTCTTTCTTATATTTTTGGTTTCTAGATGTTTTCATTATCTTTCCTATTACCGACATTAAGCTAACTAGTCTATAGTTCCTTGGACTTGTTCTGTCTCCCTTTTTAAATATAGGAATCACATTAGCTGTCCGCCAGTCCTCTGGCACTATTCCCTTTTCTAATGAATTGTTATATATGTGTAACAGTGCCTCTGCTATGTCTTCCCTAGCTTCTTTTAATATGCGTGGATGCAATCCATCCGGACCAGGGGTTTTATCCTTTCTATGTTTGATCAATAATTGCCCCCCTTTCCATCTTAAATGTCTTTATATCGTTTTTGATCTCTTCTAATGTCATATCCCTCATGTTAGTCTCCCTGGTAAATACTGAGGCAAGGTAATTATTTCATCTTTCTGCTGTTTCGCCATCATTACCTGTGAGTTTATCGGGTGAATCCCTTCGTGGCCCTATCCCTATCATGATTTTCCTGTTATTATTTATCTGTCTGTAGAATGCTATTACTCTTTATATTCCTTGATAATTTAATTTCGTAGTTCTGCTTTGCTTTCCTAATTGTGTTTTTGACTTCTTTACTAACCTCTTCATATTCCCTTTTGTCATCCTCTCCTTTATTGTCTATGTACTCAGCATCTGCCTTTTTCTTTAGTTTCAGTTTTACCCTTATCTCTTTATTCATCCATGGTGTTTCATGATTGAATAGCTTGCTCTTGTTTTTTAATGGAATATATTTCTCCTGATCTCTCTTGATCACCGTATTAAATATTTCCCACTGCTGTTCTGTCTCTTTGTCTGTCCATTTTATCTTCCCTCATTCCATTCTCAACCCCACAAAATCTGCTTTTTCCAATCGATTACTTTGGTCTCTGTCTTACTTCTGTCTTTCTCAATCATTACTTTAAAACATTGTCATGTTATGAGCTTTGTCCCTCTTGCTCTCATCTATTCTAATTGGCTTTGCACCTCTATCGATCTATAGATATGTATAAATAAGTTATGACTGATTTCAATCTAAGTGCAAACCAACCAACTATCTCACCCTCCCAAAGTAGCTCCTTCACACAGTGACGTTTTACACTTTCCCTCAAATGTTCTCTGCTCCTCTCTGCAAGTTGCTGATCGGGGGTCCCTGGATTTCCGGTACCTCTTACACTCTCCAGGTGTGAGCCGAGAGAGTGAACGTCAATGGCGTATTTGGCCATGGAGGGGATCACATTCTAATCCTATCCTCACCCAATGAGGGTGGGAGAGGGGAACTGAGTAACAATCTGATTTTTCACTTGTGTAGCCCTTGGGCACTGAGGCCTCGCAACTGCCACATCAGTTAAGACAGGGGATTATAGCTGGGAGATTCTTGGGGCTCGATTTTGCCAGGCCCGAGGAGGCGAGATTGGAGGCGTGTGAGTTGTTAAAATCGCAAAAAATGGCGGGCGGGCCCGATCCTGCCTCCATCCCGCCTCTGAGCAATTTTCCCACATGTGAGTTTTCTGACCCCGTTTCCATCCCGCCTCCAAGAGGTGGGATAGGCCCTTAAGGCCCTTAACAACCAGTTAAGTGCCTCTATAATCCCATTTTGAGAGGCCTTTCTGATTTTAACAGTTTTCCCACGTGCTGCACGCCTCCTCTGGAACACTCCAGTGAATCCTGGCGGCAGCACTAGTGGATTGCTTACTAACAACTGCAGCTCCACCATTAAAAAGGAGTTTTCAGCAATGATCACTTGCAGGTGGCAGAACTTTGTTGTCTCAGGCCTGGGGGAACTTTTAGCAGGCCTACTCATTGTTGTGGGAGTTTGGAGCCTGACACCCATCTCCAGTGTGACCTCCTGGGAAACCCCTCTCCCCACCTTGAATGAGCGCTTCCTCAACTGAGGTATTTACCAAAAGAATGGGAACCATTTATTTCCTTTCCTCCTGGACATCAGATTCGGACGAAGACCAGCCGCGGCAGCAGCAGAACCCTGAACAACAGCAGCACCAACTGCAGGAGCAACAGCAGGAGCTCCAAGCTGCTGCTCACCTACCTGAAGCTGCACAGGCCAGAAGGCGCCAGCTTGCGACCACATTGCTGCCCGGGATGCAAGGGATGCACTCATCTTGGCCAGATTTGCTTAGCCTGCACAATCAAACACTTTTGCCTCGCACATTCTTATCAGACCATCGACAATGGCCAAGAACCTGCGGATTCCTATCACTCTGATCACCATACTGACAATTGCAAGTTGCCCTAAGCCCTCAATGTGGAAGTCCCATTTGCGAAATGACACATGCCACAACTGCAACAGTTTGCCATTAGAATTTTTTATGACAATAAGCAAGTGATGGCATTTTAAAAATAAACACAACATTACACCCAAGTGACTACCCTTGTGACTACTTGTGCATTATCTTCCTCTTACGCGTGCTCCTACGTGGTGCTTCCCCTGTGGCTTCAGCAGATGTGGAGGCCCCTTGCTCACTTTCTTGCTTCTCCTGTCTCGGCACCTTTGGCGGGCATCCTCTGGGGTTGCGAACCTGTGAGGGCTCGGCAACAGTCTGCTGCTCCTGCGGCTATGCAGGGGTTGAGACGCCGATCTCAGTTGGGTGGGGACTCTGGTGGGGCTCTGACCAACGGCTTTGCAGTGGCATGGTCATGTGAGCGCTTGGAGAGGAGCCCCCACTTCCTTGCTGTCTGCCACCAACATCCCTCTCATGGGTCAGCCCCACTTCAGAGCTAGCAAGTGGCTTGACAGCACCTTGCTGCACTTCAGGGGGGCCATGAGGACCCATTTCTGTACTGGAAGTCCTACTCCCGAGGACTTGCCTGAAGGTCTGGTTTCTCTGCTCAATAGCTGACCATCGCTCCTCAAGAGATGTCAGTCTTTTCTGAACAACGACCATGTTTTCACGACCCTGGCGACTAAGCTCCTCCATGGCCGTAGCCATCCTCTCCTCTACCGTAGCCATCCTCTCCTCTACCGTAGCCATCCTCTCCTCTACCGTAGCCATCCTCTCCTCTACCGTAGCCATCCTTTCCACGGAGGTTGCCATCCTTTCCGTGGTGATGCGTTCATGCACCAATGCCTCCACAAAGACTCTGCTCATGTTAGCGATGGATTCTTCCATTCGCTCCACAGTCGCAGCGACCCTGGAGACAAAACCTGCCAGAGACTCCTGCACCTCTTCCTAGAGTTCCCGCACCGCTCTCCTGGATGGACCCGGAGGCACAGGGTCGACATGCAGCAGAGCCGAGCTGGCAGAGTCCTGCGCCCTCTGACGAGGACTCTCCACTGCTGTCCCTGTCTCCACCATCTGCTGATGCTCACTTGTGAGCTGTGATACACCAGGTGACAACTCTACTCTATGGCCTGAAGATCCCACCGAGGTGTGAGTGTCGGCGCTGGTGCTGAGTGCACTTAATTCTGCTGACGCAGCGCCCTCAGAGGTTGCAGCTTCCTCTGAAGAGTCTGGAAGCTCAGGCTCTTCCTCCTGGACAGTGGGGATGGGGGCTGTCGATGGTCCTGTGGGGGAGTAAAGGAAAGAGTTAGAGATGTGAGGTCAAGGTTACATGCACATTGCAGATGATCATAAGTCAATCTGTTAGAGCATCAGATTCATTATCAGTGACTTATGCAATGTCAATGAGAGAGATGCCAAACTATTCTGTCACCAGCTTGCTCTGATGAGTCCGCCTGTCCGTCCTCCACTTGGGAATCATCCTCGATCCCGGCAATTTCCAGGGCCGCCTCCTCCCAGGGGGTGAACTGGGCTACTGAGGGTGGCCCTCCTCCTGTCCTTGCTCTTTCCCTCTTATTGTGGGCTCTCTTTTCCTGCAATGAGGGACACAAGTGGAGTTTGAGTGAGAATGAAGGGGTGAGTGTAGAGATTCCATAGCATAGATGCTCAGAAGGAGAGAAAGGGCCCTCCCTGTGTGTTGTAAGTTGTTGTCATTGCATCACAGTGATAGGGAGTGTGAGGGCTGCATGGACGAATAGTTAAGTGAATGTGACCATAGAGAGAGAGGGAATGGGTAAGGGTGCAGGGGTGTCAGTGTCAAGTGGGATGTGGAGGAAGAGGTTGGCAAAGCTGAGTGCTGGTGAGGAGAGGCGATGGGGATCAGATTGAGGGTGATGGGAAAGTCATACCCACTTTTCCAGTGCGCAGAAAGTCATGAAACCTCTTCCTGCATTGCAGCCAGGTTCTGCAGAACATAGAGATGGCATTGACCTCCCTGGCCACTTGCAGCCACAGAGCTTTAGTTTGTTGTGGTGGCTTTTTTCTCCCTGAGGAAGGGACGAGCACCTCCTTATTAGATCTTGCTCCCTCCACCAGAGCTTGGAGGGAGGGCTCATCAAAGCGAGGTGCACACTTTTGCTTGTTGGTGGAAATGGTCGGTAAATGAAGTCCTTCATACAATTTCCAAAGCGTTTCCAGTCTCCAGAAGAAGCAAGGCTGCTTGCAGGCCTTAAATCCAGCAGCACTGATGACGTCATCGGAGGCGACTTTCAGGGTGGAAAGACTAAGTGGGCCAGGGGTTCCTGTAGTGTCCGAGGATCAATAATACTCAGGCTGCAGGAGAACAATAAAACAGGTATTTACTGAACAGGGAGTAATTCAAGACTGAAATACAGAAGCCTGCTATGGCTTTATATACAGGGGTGGTCACTGCCGGTACTGCAGTATAGAATCAGTTCTTCTCTTAAAGGCACATACACAACAATTCCTCCCCTTTTAGATAAACAGTACATAACATTCATTTAACAACTAAATAATAACTAATTACAATTACAATTTTCTCTGTACTATATACATCAACTGAAATAATCATTTATAAGTTCAGTCTTTGAGGAGGCTTCCTGATCCTGACTGGATAGCACCTTTCTCGAGTATCCTGTTCTTGCGGCGGAGTTGATTCTGGCTCATTGTCAGTGGTTGGTTCGTCAGCTTCCAATACCACTGCTTCTGAGGTAGACGCAATCTGTACTTCGGGTTGACTACCAGGTGCACCTGCTCGTGGTATGGGTTTGGCTTGTTCCTGTGACTCTAGAATCTGGTCAGCATGGCGTCTCATGATGCTCTCTCCAATGTCCACTGTGTACATTAGTGGTCCCTGCTGTGTGCATATCGTTCCTGGCTGCCATTTTTCTGTTCGGTAGTTGCGGACCAAGACTGGTTGCCCTATCTTGAAGCTCCTGGTTGGCTTCTCATTTATGTGCTGGAATTGCTTATCCTCAACATCTCGTCTTATGTTTGGTTTGAGCAAATCCAGGCGACATCTTAGCCTTCGGTTGAAGAACATTATGGCTGGAGCTTGGTTGGTGACTGCATGTGTTGCATTCCGGTAAGCAAACAAGAAATTATCCACCTTGTGTTGTAGTGGTATGTCGTCATTATGCATTGCCTTTATGGCCTTTTTAAAGGTCTGAACAAACCTCTCAGCCAATCCATTTGTGGCTGGATGATATGGGGCAGATGTGTAATGCTTCACCCCATTATTCCTCAGAAACCTCCGGAAATCCTCTGACACAAACTGTGGCCCATTGTCGGAGCAAATCTGTTCTGGCAAGCCATTCCTGGTGAAAATGGTCCGTAGGACTGCAATAGTTTTCTCCGTGGTGGTGGAGGACATTTTGATGACCTCTGGCCATTTCGAATGGGCGTCCACAGCGATTAGGAACATTGAATCCATAAATGGACCAGCAAAATCAATGTGTACCCGTTGCCATGCAGATGAGGGCCACTCCCATGGATGTAGCGGGGCCTGTGGTGGAGCGTTTTGGACCTTCTGGCATCCTGTGCATCTCTTGGTTATATCCTCAATTTCTTTATCGATTCCCGGCCACCACACAAACACCCTGGCTAGGCTCTTCATTTTTACCCCTCCCAGATGACCCTCATGAAGCTAATTGAGCACTCTATCTCTCAACTTGGGTGGAATTACCACTCGGGATCCACACATCAAGGTCCCCCGGCACACTGACAGCTGTTCTCTCCTTGGCGAGAATGCTGGCAACAGTGAGTCGCCATGTGCTGGCCATCCCTTCACCGTCAAATCATAGACCCGAGAGAGTGTCGGGTCATTTCGGGTTTCCTTCTCTATACTTGAGTTTGTAACAGGTTGACAATCGACTATGGTCGCATGGAATATCTCAACAAGGTCCACTGCAGGTGCTTCCTCTACTGTAGGCAATGGTAGGCGCGACAGCCCATCAGCATTTCCATGCTATTTCGTACCCTTGTACTCTATGTCGTACTGATGTGCCCCTAGAAAAAGTGACCATCTTTGCAGCCATTGCGCCGTCATCACCGGAACGCCCTTCTTTGGGTTAAAACTGGAGCCCAGGGGCTGATGATCAGTCAGTAGGGTGAATTTCTGCCCGTGCAGATAGTGATTGAACTTCTTCACCCCCCCACACCAGGCTGAGGGCCACCCTGTCAATCTGGGCGTAGTTAAGCTCGGCTGAGGTTAACGAGCGCTACGCAAAGGCTATTGGCCTCTCTGAACCATCAGGGAATTTGTGTGACAGCACCGCTACGATGCCGTAGGGAGACGCATCACATGCTAACCGAATCGGTTGTGTTGGATTGTAGTGGGCCAATACTTCTTTTGAAGTGATTAGGCATTTACATTTCTGAAAGGCACGCTTACACTCATCACTCCATTTCCATGTTACTCCAGTTTGCAGTAGGGCGTTCAGTGGGTGCAGAATTGTAGATAAATTCGGCAAGAACTTATGGTAGTAGTTCACCAACCTGAGGATCGACCTCAGTTGCGACACATTTTCCGGTGCTGGAGCCTTGACTACAGCCTCAATCTTGTCCGGCGACTTATGCAACCCTTCCTCATCAATCATGTGGCCACAATACGAGATTTGTCTCCTGAAGAACTCGCATTTGGGGCGGTTGGCTCGTAGCCCATATTCCTGTAATCTCGTGAGCACCTGCTCCAGGTTGGCAAGGTGTTTACTGTCATTTTCGCCCGTAACCAGGATGTCGTCCAAATAACACTGGGTCCCCGGGATCCCTTGCAGGACTTGTTCCATCGCCCTCTGCCAAATAGCCGGGGCTGATGCTACCCCGAATACCAGTCGATTGTACTGGTAAAGGCCTTTGTGAGTGTTTATCGTGAGGTATTTCCTAGACACTTCTTCCACCTCCATTTGTAGATACGCTTGGGCCAGATCAATCTTTGTAAAGCGTTTCCCTCCAGATAGTGAGGCGAAAATATCTTCTATCCATGGAAGTGGATATTGTGCTGTGTGCAGGACTGGGTTCACAGTAACCTTGAAGTCCCCACAGATGCGAACCTTCTTCGGTTCCCCAGGCGTGCTGCTCAATGATTTCTTCATTACAGGAATGATGGGTGTGGCCCACTCACTCCAGTCCACCTTGGACAGCACCCCCGAATGCTCCAGACTCTCCAGCACTGCTTCAACGGCTGCGCGGATCGCGTAAGGTACTGGTCTGGCCTTAAAAAATTTTGGGTTTGCGTTATCTTCGATTTTTATCGTTGCCGTTACTCCTTTTAGAGTCCCAAGTCCTTGTTGGAACACCTCTTTCGCGTCAGTTAGAATTTTTGACAGTCGTCCAGGTGTGACGTCATCATCCTTTTTATCAGTCACAGTTAGCGCCTGAATGGAATGCCAATCCAATTGTAGTCTTCGGATCCATTCACGTCCCAATAATGGTGGTCCTCCATCTGGTAGTATATATAGATACAGTTTCTGTTTTTCCTTTCCGTTATATTCAACTGGCACCCTTATTTTTCCTCTGAGGTAGACATTTTGCCCCGTGTATGTCTTCAATACAATGGACGTGTCCTTCAAGGGTATGTGTGAGAATAGCCGCTCATAGCCTCATCGATTCATGACAGTTAGGGCTGATCCTGTGTCCAATTCCATCTTTACTGGGGACCCTGCTATCATGAGGGTGACCCAAATGGTTCGGTGATCCTCCTTTGCGATCACGTTGTGTAACTTTAGACAACTTAGTCTCCTGCTCCCGGAGTCCTTATCACTCTCCTGATCTTCCAAACTACTGTCTGTCAATTTCTTTGCTTTCTTGTACTTTTCCTTAGTAGTTCTTGTAGTGTTGGTTTTCTTTCCCGACCTGCAGACTCTTGCTATGTGTCCCATTTTCCCACATTGCCTGCATACTTTGTCCTTAAACCAGCAGTCCTTCTGATCATGGGTTGCTCTGCCGCAGCAATAGCACTTTTCTGCTCCATACGCCATTTCGTTAGCGCTGTATTCCTGTGGTTTCTGTTGTATTTCCGCAGCTCCCCGTGCTGCTGCTTCGTAGAATACTGCCACGCTGAAAGCCTGTTCTAGCGTCAGGTCCTTTTCCAAAAGTAGTCATTTCTGGGTTCCTTCACTCTGGAGCCCGCAGACAAACTTACCCCGCAAGGTGTCTGCCAGTCCTGCTCCGAACTGGCAGTGCTTCGATAACTTGCGTAGTTCCGTAAGATAGTCAGCATTGTTCTCATCTTTGTGCTGGTTTCTTTTATGGAACTTGAATCTTTCTGCTATCAGCAGCGGTGTAGGGTTTAGGTGTTCCTGTAAGATATTAGCAATCTCTTCAAAACTTTTCTCCATTGGTTTAGCTGGGGTAATTAAATTCCGCAATAGGCCGTACGTTCTCGCGCCCATCAAATTTAATAATACCGACGCCTTCTTTCCATTGGCCACCTCATTGGCATTGCAGTACGCTTCAATTCTTTCCACATACGTGGTCCAGTCTTCTACCTCATTGTCGAAAGCAGTGATACTGCCACTCTTAGGCATCTTGGGTGATTTAAAATGGCGCCTCCCGCGCTTTTTCTTCTTCCCCAATGTAATAAAATGGCGCCTCCCGCGCTTTTCCTTCTTCCCCAATGGAATAAAATGGCGCCTCCCGTGCTTTTCCTTCTTCCCCTTGCTGCCACGCTGCTCCTAGCGTTCTACAGGGTAATGGCGGCGACCCGCGGCTTCGGCGCATCACACTTTTCCTTCTCCACGTTCTATCCTCTCCACGCTGCCCAGTTCTTGAGCACCGACCGCGCCCTGTGTGCTCCACCCTCTCTCTCTCTCTTCCTCCCGACGACGCCGCACGGCCCCTTTGCAGAGCCGCTCGATCGAGCCCAAGCCCGCCGCAGTCCGGAAGGGTCAGCGCACTACCTGCTACCAGCACGACTTGCTGGAACACCTCGACTGGGGAGCCAGGCCCAGCTCTCCACAGCCTCCCCTGCAACTCTCCGATGGATCCCTGGGCGGTTGCCCGCGGTCGACGCCCGCCGTTCTGACTTCGACCTCCAAGAAGCTTCTCTTCAGGGAAAAGATCCCCGTGAGGTGATGCAGTACTGCAGGGGAGTTCAAACCTGCCCGTCGCCAGTGTAGTGTCCGAGGGTCAATAATACTCAGACTGCAGGAGAACAATAAAACAGGTATTTACTGAACAGGGAGTAATTCAAGACTGAAATACAGAAGCCTGCTATGGCTTTATATACAGGGGTGGTCACTGCCGGTACTGCAGTATAGAATCAGTTCTTCTCTTAAAGGCACATACACAACAGTTCCCACATGCTGGAAATCAATTTCCCAATTAGGGGAAAATCGCTCTTTTTCCCCACATCACACTGGAGTCAGGTTCAGGACTCTAAAAACACCTGACACGCCCCCAGCCCGGCCACACTGGCAACATTGAGCCCTTGGTGTTTATAATTCAATAATTAACCTCACAGTGCATCTACTCGCTGAGTCACCAGGGCAGCTTTATTGCATCTGCTGAATTATAAATCCTTAAATTCTGCCTCTTGCCCATCCCAATCACCATCCACCCCACCATTGGTGGCTGTGCCTTCATCCCCCTAAGTCCACTCTCTGGAATCTCCCCGAACCCCTCGACCTCCCTTTCTTCCTCTTTGACCAAGCTTCCATTCGCTGCTGCTTTAGCTCGGTGACCATTTTCCTGATTGCTGCACGAAGTGTTTTTGGGAAGCAAAGGGTTGTTGATAAGTGGCACCTCATAAGAACATAATAGGAGCAGGAGTAGGCCATTCGGCCCCTCGAGCCTGCTCCACCATTCGGCCCCTCGAGCCTGCTCCACCATTCAATGAGATCATGGCTGATCTTCTACCTCATCTACACCTTCCTGCACTATCCCCAGATCCCTTGATTCCCCATTAGTCCAAAAATCTATCGACCTCAGCCTTGAATATAAGAAAAAGAAAGAAGGACTTTCATTTCTACAGCGCCTTTCACGACCACTGGACGTCTCAAAGCGCTTTAAAGTGCCAATGAAGTACTTTTGGAGTGTAGTCATTGTTGTAATGTGGGAAATGACTCAATGACTAAGCCTCCACAGCCCTCTGGGGCAGAGAATTCCAAAGATTCACCACCCTCTGAGTGAAGAAATTTCTCCTCACCTCAGTCCTAAATGGCCGACTTCTTATTCTGAGACTGTGACCCCTGGTTCTAAACTCCCCAGCCAGGGGAAACATCCTCCCTGCATCTACCCTGTCAAGCCCCCTAAGAATTTTATATGTTTCAATGAGATCACCTCTCATTCTTCTAAACTCAAGGGAATATAGGGTTAATGAGGAGCATTAATCTGGTAAAACCATCCAAGGCCAATTTCATTATTACTTGATCGTTTACATCTCCAGCCCACGTAGAGAAACCAGCAAAAACTCAACTCAGGGAATTCACACACAGACCACAGGAAAAGAGCTGTCAATTCAGCCCGCCGAAACGTCAGAACAATCCCCGCAGCAATAACAGCTCTTGTACCTTCTTAGTTTACCTTTCAGTTGGCATCATTGTGAAATGCCAAACTTAAAATAAATTTTTATATTAAACACTGACATTTCACAATGAATTACTCTGGCATTAACTGGCAGGAAGTTATAACCTCGCCTGGCAGCTGCTAGTTTTTGAAAGGGCAAAGAGCTTATTTGTGAACGTTAACTTCAGACTGTGTGCCTGAGTGGGAGAGAGAGAGAGAAAGCGAGAGCAGTTGGAGGGCGTCTGCATTATGACTGCAGTCTTTCCCCTCTCCCGCTGGTTCCCGACTGTGAACTTGTCCTTCTTTTTAAAGACGAATTTGTCTGAATGGCCACACGGTACTTGCCCTTGACACTGACGGTGGCAGGGGCACAGTTTTCCTCCCATCCTCACCCCTCCGGGTGTGTAAGGTGAGGGAGCCCACAGCACAGTCGACCCAGGGAATGTATCCTCGGATCGAGGCCACATGTCCCTGTAAAGTAAACGCAGGAGTAGGGGAATGTGGGGTTGCCAACCCTCCCGGATTGTCCTGGAGACTCCCGGAATTATAGATGAATCTCCCGGACACTGCCACAAGCAGACACGGGAGATGAATCACTCCAGCCGGAGTCACAACACACACAGAGGTCAGAGTGCAATGTGAGCCTGAAGCACGCTCGTTCTAACCAATAAAACCACAAGACAGATAACAACAACAACAACACCTTGCATTTATCCAGCACTTGGAAGGTAGTAAAACCTCCCAAGGCTCTTCACAGGAGCGATTATCAAACAAAACTTGCCACCGAGCCACATAAGGAGATATTAGGACAGGCGACCAAAAGCTTGGTCAAAGAGGTCGGTTTCAAGGAGCGTCTTAAAGGAGGAGGGAGAGGCGGAGAGGTTTAGGGAGGGAATTCCAGAGCTCGGGGCCCAGGCAGCTGAAGGCACAGCCGCCAATGGTGGAGTGATGGAAATCGGGGATGTACAAGAGGCCAGAATTGGAGGAGTGCAGAGATCAAAGAGGGTTGTAGGGGCCGGAGGAGGTTACAGAGATAGGGAGGAGCGAGGCCATGGAGGGATTTGAAAACAAGGATGAGAATTTTAAACTCGAGGCGTTGCTGGACCGAGAGCCAGTGTAGGTCAGCGAGCACAGGGGAGATGAGTGAACGGGACTTGGTGCGAGTTAGGACACGGGGCAGTTAGAGCCGTTTCCAGAACGCAGAGTATCATGGGTATTGTAGCCCCCATAACTGACCCAGTTACCACGGGGACTGATGTGTCTGCTGACAAATGGCAGGAGTATGGGGGCGGGGCAGTTAGAGGGGTGGGGAGGTCGTCCAATGAAACCTCTTGGAACACAGTCCCCCCGAATCCTGGGAGAGTAGGGGAGAAGGAATCAGTGCGGGGGAGTGGGGGGGGAAATCGGGTGGGCTGGGCTCCCACGTATACCTCCACAGCAGTTAGGCCTCTGGGTTACACAGTGCTGCCCAGCAGCTGACTGAAGAGGGGCAGCAACTCACCAACCACCTCCCCCCACCCCCCACCCCTTTCGTTAGATAGGAACTGTGGTGTATGTAACCGTTCCACCTTTAAGAGAACTATTTTAAGAGATGCACTACTTTATCTTGGCTGCTGTATACTGTAATACCGGTGGTGACCACACCGGTATATAAGTGCTGTGTAATGATTTATTGGGCAGTTCCGCCCTGACCTTCGACTAGTAAAGACCTGTTAAAATTTACTCTTGTGGTCTGTGTAGTAATTCTCACTATAACACACAGACTTAACAGTGGCGACGAGTACGATCTTACCCTGCGGCAGAGATATATCCAAGGCAGTTTAACGGGCGTCGAGAAGAGGCATCCGCCCTCATCATTCTGCTGAGAAAAGACTCGGGTCTGCAGAGCAAAGGAAGAATTCTGACACGAAGCCTTCCATCAGCAACAGGCAGTGATCATCCCTTCTATCACGGTGGTGGGTAAGCCGATCAGCGACGAGCAGCAAGTCGGCCACGTTGGCTGTGAAGTAGGGGAGGGAAAAACGGAGGATATAAGGGCGGAGAACTCGACCACGGCCGGGGGGAAAAGAGCCGGACAGAAGTCGGGGCCAGAGGCGCTGAGACTGGGGCAGCGTAAGGCACGGGAGCCGCGGTGAATACAAACGCAGCCGGTGTAAAAGACCAGGCTGCAAGCGGGCTGGGAGACGCAACAGCGTCGAGAGAGAGCTCGACCGCGACCGGTGAAAAAGGCCGGGCAGCTACCGAGGCCGTGAGGCGCAGCGACCGGGACAGCGTAAGGCGCGGGAGAAATTTTTTTTAAAAACCGCGGAGAACTCAGCCGCAGCCGGGGGGGAAAGGACCGGACTGCAAGAGGGGCTGGGAGGCACGATTTGAGAACCGCTGGGGAGGGCGAACGCAGCAATACGGCAATCGCCATTACAGCCAGCGGGGGAGAAAGGCAAACGCGGGAAGCCGCCATTTTCGTAGGCGGGAGAAGAAGACAAGCGCGGGAAACCGCCATTTTGAAAAAAAAAAATAAAAGAAAAATTTCTTTTTGTTTCTCAAGAAGATTGCGAGGATGCCTAAGCGTGGTAGCATCAACGATTTCGATTCCGATGTTGAAGATTGGGCCACGTATGTAGAATGCATAGAGATTTATCGTAAGGCAAATAAAATATCAAATAAAGATAAAGCACTAACCTTACTAAACTCAATGGGTGCGAAGACATACGGGCTATTGAAGCATCTTCTATCACCAGCTAAACCGGCGGATCAGACTTTCGCTAATATTGTTGCTGTCCTGAGAAATCATTTGAACCCCACACTGCTGATGTTAGCGGAACGATTTAAATTTTATGCGAGAACGTAACGGAAAGAGGAAAGCAACGCGGAGTATTTAATTGAACTGCGTAAGCTAGCGAAATACTGTCAGTTTGGGAAAAGACTGACAGAGGCACTGAGAGACAAATTCGTGTGTGGATTGTTGAAAGAAGGAACACAAAAGCGGCTACTTGAAGAGAATGATCTTACACTTGATAAGGCTGTCACTATTGCAGCATCACACGAAGCCGCAGCGAGAGGCACTGCAGAAATGCAGCTGAAGGCAGCGGTACTCAGCGTAGATCAAATGGCTTTGGGTACAACGAAATGTTATCGTTGTGGGAAGACAACAAACGATCAGAACCAATGCTGGTTTAAAAATCAGGAATGTAAAAAATGTGGCAAGCTTGGTCACATAGCTAAAGTATGCCGGTCAGGAAAGAAGACCAGCAACAAAAAGTCACCGCAGGAAAAGTGCAGAAAGGTACATAAGGTGGCTGAGAAGAGTTCGGATGAACAGAATTCGGATTCAGACTCCAACAGCAAGGAACTGAGTAGTCTGAGAATTCACAATGTGAGTAAGGAAGCTGACCTACAAACTATCTGGGTCACACTTCAGATATCAGGAATCCAAGTGAAGATGGAATTGGACACCGGATCGGCGTTGACGGTCATGAATAAGCAAGATTACAAACGGTTATTCACACATATTCCCCTACGGGATACGGAGATAGTATTGCAGACATACACGGGGCAAAGAGTAT
The DNA here is from genome assembly GCF_052327205.1 of Somniosus microcephalus. Taxonomy (NCBI): domain Eukaryota; kingdom Metazoa; phylum Chordata; class Chondrichthyes; order Squaliformes; family Somniosidae; genus Somniosus; species Somniosus microcephalus. Next base: position 1,685,346 of record NC_141020.1, read on the forward strand.
ACCCCATCGGAAAGATAAAAGTCAAGGTGGTACACCAGGGCAAAGAACACCAAGGAATGGACATATATGTACTACCTGAGGGAGGTCCACCACTTCTGGGACGGGAGTGGATCAGGAAAATAAATATGGACTGGCACTCCCGAAAAGCAATAACGGTAGATTCCGGAAAAAAAGATGTTAAACCTGAACGATTGTCCAGAATATTGGATGAGGGCATATGCAGCAGTGACAGTGACAAAGCAGAGAGTGAGAACTCGGTGAAGACAATCAGCTCAGACTCTGGAACTGATGATGGTAAGACCAGCCCATGTGCAAAAGACAAGTCTAAAATGGACTTGCAGACTAATGATGGAAAAACGAAGGAGTGCATAAATGCTTCAGAAGAGAACAAAGTATCAGAACAGAATTCCACTGAACAACAACAACATAGTTTGACAGAGAATTCTGAGTCTGTCCAGTCTACAGACATGCACATTTCTGAGGAACACCGGGCTCGAACTCAACTCAATTTCAAACTACAACAGCAATTAGAACAAATGATTCGCCGTTTTGAGCAAGAGATGAATGCAAAGAAAAAGTTCTTTGACACAGAGTGGGAGAATCTGGAAAGACAGCAGAAGCAGCTGATTGAGAAAATGGAGCAGGAACACACAAACCGTCTGCGCGATGAGGCCAAATGAATCAAAGCTGAGCAAGAAAGGGAATATGTCAAATTCATCGATCAGTTGAAAGCTAAGAAGAAAGAGCACCCTTTTGTGAGCAGTGTCAGCAGTAATAAGCCACTCAGGGAATTGGTGGCAGAGGCAAAAGCTGAAGTGATGGAGGAAATAGAAGACAATAGAGAGGAAGCAGAAGATGATGACTCATCTGAACCATTATCACCCCTACCAGGTCACGCACGTGGTCCCTCCGAACTGAGCCAAATCAGTCTGGAAGTAGAAAAACTTCCCAAGGTGCTCGAGCCTTTAGAAGTCAGCAATGCTGGTTCTGAAGTTACGAAAGTTCAAGCTGTTAAGTCCAGTGAAGGACTATTAGATGAGTCACCCCAGCAACGAGAACCTACTACACCACCGAAAACTACTACACCACCGAGGCGTTATCCGGACCGAGTCAGGAGGCCTCCTCAGAGACTGAATATGTGAACTGTTTTTACATGAAGTTGTGTATATATGTTAGTATGTTATGTTTAATGGGGAATATATACTGTTAAGCTAAAAAGGGATGATTGTGGTGTATGTAACCGTTCCACCTTTAAGAGAACTATTTTAAGAGTTGCACTACTTTATCTTGGCTGCTGTATACTGTAATACCGGTGGTGACCACACCGGTATATAAGTGCTGTGTAATGATTTATTGGGCAGTTCCGCCCTGAACTTCGACTAGTAAAGACCTGTTAAAATTTACTCTTGTGGTCTGTGTAGTAATTCTCACGATAACACACAGACTTAACAGGAACAATGATATTGCGCTGCTGTCCTCTAGGTAAAGGAGGAACCACCCTACGAATTCTCCATCTCCACGATGAATGGCTCCCCCTTCAGGAGACCATTATTCCCACACCTTTTCAAAAGAGGCGCTGATACCAAGGCGTGTTAGTAAAAGAGGCGCTGATACCAAGGCGTGTTAATAAAAGAGGCGCTGATACCAAGGCCTGTTAGTAAAAGAGGCGCTGATACCAAGGCGTGTTAGTAAAAGAGGCGCTGATACCAAGGCGTGTTAGTAAAAGAGGCGCTGATACCAAGGCGTGTTAGTAAAAGAAGCGCTGATACCAAGGCATGTTAATAAAAGAGGCGCTGATACCAAGGCGTGTTAGTAAAAGAGGCGCTGATACCAAGGCGTGTTAGTAAAAGAGGCGCTGATACCAAGGCGTGTTAGTAAAAGAGGCGCTGATACCAAGGCGTGTTAGTAAAAGAGGCGCTGATACCAAGGCGTGTTAGTAAAAGAGGCGCTGATACCAAGGCGTGTTAGTAAAAGAGGCGCTGATACCAAGGTGTGTTAGTAAAAGAGGCGTTGATACCAAGGCGTGTTAGTAAAAGAGGTGCTGATACCAAGGCGTGTTAGTAAAAGAGGCGCTGATACCAAGGCATGTTAATAAAAGAGGCGCTGATACCAAGGCGTGTTAGTAAAAGAGGCGCTGATACCAAGGCGTGTTAGTAAAAGAGGCGCTGATACCAAGGCGTGTTAGTAAAAGAGGCGCTGATACCAAGGCGTGTAAGTAAAAGAGGCGCTGATACCAAGGCGTGTTAGTAAAAGAGGCGCTGATACCAAGGCGTGTTAGTAAAAGAGGCGCTGATACCAAGGTGTGTTAGTAAAAGAGGCGTTGATACCAAGGCGTGTTAGTAAAAGAGGTGCTGATACCAAGGCGTGTTAGTAAAAGAGGCGCTGATATCAAGGTGTGTTAATAAAAGAGGTGCTGATCTCAAGGCGTGTTAATAAAAGAGGCGCTGATACCAAGGTGTGTTAATAAAAGAGGCGCTGATACCAAGGCGTGTTAGTAAAAGAGGCACTGATACCAAGGCGTGTTAGTAAAAGAGGCGCTGATACCAAGGCGTGTTAATAAAAGAGGCACTGATACCAAGGCGTGTTAGTAAAAGAGGCGCTGATACCAAGGCGTGTTAGTAAAAGAGGCGCTGATACCAAGGCATGTTAATAAAAGAGGCGCTGATACCAAGGCGTGTTAGTAAAAGAGGCGCTGATACCAAGGCATGTTAGTAAAAGAGGCGCTGATACCAAGGCGTGTTAATAAAAGAGGCGCTGATACCAAGGCGTGTTAATAAAAGAGGCGCTGATACCAAGGCGTGTTAGTAAAAGAGGCGCTGATACCAAGGTGTTTTTTTTAAAATTCATTGATGGGATGTAGGCGTCGCTGGCTGGGCCTGCATTTAGTGCCCATCCCTAATTGCCCTTGAGGAGATGGTGGTGAGCCACCTTCTTCAACCGCTGCAGTCCATATGGTGTAGGTTCACCCACAATGCTATTAGGAAGGGAGTTCCAGGATTTTGGCCCAGCGACAGTGAAGGAACGGCGATACAGGTCCAAGTCAGGATGGTGTGTGACTTGGAGGGGAACTTGTAGGTGGTGATGTTCCCATGCGTCTGCTGCCCTTGTCCTTCTAAGTGGTAGAGGTCGCGGGTTTGGAAGGTGCTGTTGAAGGAGCTTTGGCGAGTTGCTGCAGTGCATCTTGTAGATGGTACACACTGCAGCCACAGTGCGCCGGTGGTGGAGGGAGTGAATGTTGAAGGTGGTGGATGGAGTGCCAATCAAGCGGGCTGCTTTATCCTGAATGGTGTCGAGCTTCTTGAGTGTTGGAGCTGCACTCATCCAGGCAAGTGGAGAGTATTCCATCACACTCCTGACTTGTGCCTTGTAGATGGTGGAAAGGCTTTGGGGAGTCAGGAGGTGAGACACTCGCCGCAGAATTCCCAGCCTCTGGCCTGCTCTTGTAGCCACAGTATTTATATGGCTGGTCCAGTTCAGTTTCTGATCAATGGTAACCCCCAGGATGTTGATAGTGGGGGATTCAGTGATGGTAATGCCATTGAATGTCAAGGGGAGATGGTTAGAGTCTTGCTTGTTGGAGATGGTCATTGCCTGGCACTTGTGGGGTGCGTATGTTACTTGCCACTTGTCAGCCCAAGTCTGAATATTGTCCAGGTCTTGCTGCATATGGACACGGACTGCGTCAGTATCTGACAAGTCTCGAATGGTGCTGAACAGTGTGCAATCATTAGCAAACATCCCCACTTCTGACCTTATGATGGAGGGAAGGTCATTGATGAAACAGCTGAAGATGGTTGGGCCTAGGACACTGCCCTGAGGAACTCCTGCAGTGATGTCATGTGATTGAGATGAATGACCTCCAACAACCACAGCCAACTTCCTTTGTGTTAGTAAAAGAGGCGCTGATACCAAGGCGTGTTAGTAAAAGAGGCGCTGATACCAAGGCGTGTTAGTAAAAGAGGCGCTGATACCAAGGCGTGTTAGTAAAAGAGGCGCTGATACCAAGGCGTGTTAGTAAAAGAGGCGCTGATACCAAGGCGTGTTAGTAAAGGTGGGCCTTCTCTTTGGATGAGAATTCAGCCCTTCATCTGCTTCCGTCTTTCGGATGAGACGTTAAACCGAGGCCCCGTCTGCTCTCTCAGGTTGACGTAAAAGATCCCATGGTGCTATTTCGAAGAAGAGCAGGGGGAGTTCTCCCCGGTGTCCTGTGGCCAATATTTATCCCTCAACCAACATCACTAAAACAGATTATCTGGTCATTACCACATTGCTGTTTGTGGGATCTTGCTGTGCGCAAATTGGCTGCCGCGTTTCCCCACATTACAACAGTGACCACACTTCAAAAGTACTTCATTGGCCGTAAAGTGCTTTGAGACGTCCAGTGGTCGTGAAAGACGCTCTATAAATGCAAGTCTTTCTTTTTCTGTGGGCGACAGTAATGCTGGTTTATTTCAGGCCTTTGAGTCAGCTGCCCATCTATTACTTTAATGAGGTTTAGATTGCCTGAACTTCGGAACTCACCAACAAACTTGCTATCAGCAGATTGCAGCAGGAAGCCCAGATGCGACAGGCATTTACGAGCCAGAGTGATAGCATGTGTCCGAGGCCACAGCTGTAGGCACACGGCATTTGCTAATCCTGCTAACGTGGCAAAGATTTTTCACAGATCTATATCACAGCCTTCTATCATACTGTGTGCACAGAGCCAAATACTGTGGGGCAGGTCTACTGCCCCAAGTGCTTGAGGATGAGGAATGGAATTTGTCATTATTAACTGCTTTTGATATTTATCGGACTAAGAATTGGCCTGGAGAAAGGAACATTCTTCACGTGGGGCCATACCTGATCATGTTTGTGTGGTGGGGCGGTTCTTGCCAACCAAGTGCCTAAGCTGAGCAATAGGGTATGATACCCACATGGGACACGAAGCCAATAGATTCCACCTTTCTAGTCCAACCCCACTCTGTCCTGTACCCAACAATATTTTTCTTCTTCCCGTGTTTATCTAATTCCTCCTTCCATGTCTCGATAAATTTGGATTCAACAAACCCTCGTGATAATGGATTCCATATTCTGATTACTTAGTGTGAAAAATTATCTTCTGTCCTCTGCTCTGGTTCTCGTACTAAGCCTGACTTTTCATTTCCTTGTTACTGGTTTGCTGTGGAAACAATCTTTCACTAATTACCCTTTCATAATTTTTGTGTTAAGTGGCGCCCAATCCCATTCCAGCCCAACACTAACACAGACTAAACCTTGGTTGGAATCGACTAACCCAGCACAGACTGGGGCTCAGGACCTCACCGTGCGATGCCTTTTACCCATGAGAGAGCGACAGGCTAAAGGACAATCCTGGCCATATTTCACCGCAAGGCACAAACCGCAGGACCTCCAAGAACAGATCTACTGCACTATTGAGCCAGCCAATCAACACACAGCCTAATCTTTCAATTGATGAATCCTTTCCCACTTCCTATTTTTAGGACCGAGCGTTGCACCAAGGTCCGGCCTGCCTGTTCAGATGGACGATAAAGCTTCAATGACACTTTTGAAATGCACGGATTTCTCCTGGTGTCCTGGCCAATGCTTCTCCCTCAACCAACACCACCAAGACAGATTAACTTGTCACTGCTGTTTGTGGGATCAAGCTGTGCATAAACTAGCAATCGCATTTTCCTGCATAACTGTGACTGCACAAGAAAACCATAATCAAAGGGTTTTGCGACATCCTGGATCAGGCACTTGTGTGCCAGTTCTTTCTTCCAGAGGCAGAGAGGGAGGGAGGGAGCGAGAGTGCTCTCCACAGGGGTGACTTCTCCCAAGATATGTTTAGAGGGATAAGTACCAAGTTAATTTAATAGGGTACCTTCTGACCAGATAAACCAAAGGAAATTATCTAAATTCTAAATGGGTTCTGTCACTTTTAATTAGCACAAATGACAGAACATTTTCACATGCAATTTATTAAGGCTGATAGGAAGGAATAGTTCTGAATCCATTAAAAGCATGTAGATTAGCCCGTTTAAGGATTTGGCGTTTGCCATTCATTAATAAAAGGTAATGAAGAAAAATTAAACACATTAACACAGCATCTCTGCACCAATTGTACTAATGTAGTCAGTGCTCAGATAAGCCTATGGTCTCATAACCACTTAAGACACTTCACCCGTGGTACTGGATCCAGCTAGAGTCTCACATGCTCCACTCTCCCTCAGTGCCCTCAGAGTCTGGGTCCCGAAGAGCGTCTCCATCGATTCACACCGATGGAGGGACTGTCAGCAGACCACCCTTTGTGAACGGTTTGTGGTGTAGAGTTTCAAACACGCTGGGCAGGATTTTCATTGGGCCATGGAGGCGGGATTGGAGGTGTGTGGGGGGTTAAAATCCTGAAATTGGGGGGCACGAACCCGCCTCCATGTCAGTTTCAAAGGAGGCGGGTACCCGCCCCGCACTGGGACCCGCCTCCCCGAGGCGGGAAGGGGATTAGTGCCAATTAACTGCCTGTTAACAGGTAGTTAACAGGCAGTTTTTAGCCTAATCCCTATTTTTAATGTTGAAGTGTGGGATTCCCAACGGCTCCAAACCACGCCAAGTTAGCAAGGCGGGCCGTCGGGATGAAGGGCTTGGAGGGGTCGAGATGTCGGTGTTCAGGTGAGTGATGGGTGCATGAGTGCAGAGGTAAGTATGTTTGGTGTGTGTAAAGTGTTTAAAGAAGTTCTACTAACCTTTACTTACCTTTACAGCCTTCCTTCCTTCAGGTCTCGGGAGTCCCTCATCTCACCGGCACAGAAAGCAGAATGGCCGCGAGTTGTCAAAAATTGCAGCATTCAGCTTTCTATTCCACAGAGATCTCTAAATCATCCTGAGAGGAAGGAATTAACTTAGAGTACAGATTGTCAGTGTTTGACAGCTTCAAACAGCTGTGGAACGCTGATATTTCATCTGTGAAAAGGTCTTGACAGATGAAATTTCAATCTGTGACGTCACCTGTTGCCGGGCGGCCCTTACTTGGCCTGCTGAGCTCGCTGGGTGGGGTCACCATCAGGTGCGGCTCCTCGTCCTTTAATAACTTTCAAAAAGCAAATGATGGGAGCCATTCAATCGATTCAATCACAGCACTCCAGAATCCTCCGGCGCGCTGGGTTCAGACGGGATTAAATTCTTTTCCATTATTTGGAGAATCCCACAGGAAAATATGTCCTGATCCTGAGAGGGTATGATCAGACTAGCTGGGGGGAGGGAGATTGGGGAGTACGGGTGGGGGGCGGAAGAGAGTGGGATGGAAGAGACTGGGGGGGAGAGAGAGAGACTGGGGGGGAGAGAGAGAGAGACTGGGGGGGAGAGAGAGAGAGACTGGGGGGGAGAGAGAGAGAGACTGGGGGGGGAGAGAGAGAGACTGGGGGGGAGAGAGACTGGGGGGGAGAGAGAGAGACTGGGGGGGAGAGAGAGAGACTGGGGGGGAGAGAGAGAGACTGGGGGGAGAGAGAGAGACTGGGAGAGAGAGAGAGAGACTGGGGGGGAGAGAGAGAGAGACTGGGGGGAGAGAGAGAGAGAGACTGGGGCGGGGAGAGAGAGAGAGACGGGGGGAGAGAGAGAGACTGGGGGCGGGGAGAGAGAGAGAGACTGGGGGAGAGAGAGAGAGACTGGGGGAGAGAGAGGGAGAGACTGGGGGAGAGAGAGAGAGAGAGAGACTGGGGGAGAGAGAGAGAGAGAGACTGGGGGAGAGAGAGAGAGAGAGACTGGGGCGGGGAGAGAGAGAGAGACTGGGGGGAGAGAGAGAGACTGGGGGAGAGAGAGAGACACTGGGGGGAGAGAGAGAAAGAGACGGGAGAGAGAGAGAGACTGGGGGAGAGAGAGAGAGACTGGGGGCGGGGAGAGAGACTGGGGGGAGAGAGAGAGAGAGAGGACTGGGGGAGAGAGAGAGAGAGAGAGACTGGGGGAGAGAGAGAGAGAGACTGGGGGAGAGAGAGAGAGAGACTGGGGAGAGAGAGAGACTGGGGGGGGAGAGAGAGAGACTGGGGGGGAGAGAGAGAGAGAGACTGGGGGGAGAGAGAGAGAGAGAGACTGGGGAGAGAGAGAGACTGGGGGAGAGAGAGAGAGAGACTGGGGGAGAGAGAGAGAGAGACTGGGGCGGGGAGAGAGAGAGAGACTGGGGGGAGAGAGAGAGACTGGGGGAGAGAGAGAGACACTGGGGGGGAGAGAGAGAAAGAGACTGGGGAGAGAGAGAGAGACTGGGGGAGAGAGAGAGAGACTGGGGGCGGGGAGAGAGACTGGGGGGAGAGAGAGAGAGAGAGACTGGGGGAGAGAGAGAGAGAGAGAGACTGGGGGAGAGAGAGAGAGAGACTGGGGGAGAGAGAGAGAGAGACGGGAGAGAGGAGAGAGAGACTGGGGAGAGAGAGAGACTGGGGGGGGAGAGAGAGAGACTGGGGGGGGAGAGAGAGAGAGAGACTGGGGGCGGGGAGAGAGAGAGAGACGGGGGAGAGAGAGAGAGAGACTGGGGGGGAGAGAGAGAGAGAGAGACTGGGGAGAGAGAGAGACTGGGGGAGAGAGAGAGAGAGACTGGGGAGAGAGAGGGAGAGAGAGAGAGAGAGACTGGGGAGAGAGAGAGACTGGGGGGGAGAGAGAGAGACTGGGGAGAGAGAGAGAGAGAGACTGGGGAGAGAGAGAGACTGGGGGGGGAGAGAGAGAGAGAGACTGGGGTGAGAGAGAGAAAGAGACTGGGGGGGAGAGAGAGAGAGAGACTGGGGGGAGAGAGAGAGACTGGGGAGAGAGAGAGAGAGACTAGGGGGAGAGAGAGAGAGAGACGGGGGAGAGAGAGAGAGAGACTGGGGGGAGAGAGAGAGAGAGACGGGGGGAGGGAGAGAGAGAGACTGGGGGGAGAGAGAGAGAGACTGGGGTGAGAGAGAGAAAGAGACTGGGGGGAGAGAGAGAGAGAGACGGGGGGAGAGAGAGAGACTGGGGAGAGAGAGAGAGAGACTAGGGGGAGAGAGAGAGAGAGACGGGGGAGAGAGAGAGAGAGACGGGGGGGAGAGAGAGAGAGACTGGGGGGAGAGAGAGAGAGAGAGAGAGAGAGAGACTGGGGGAGAGAGAGAGAGAGACTGGGGGGAGAGAGAGAGAGAGAGAGACTGGGGGAGAGAGAGAGAGAGACTGGGGGAGAGAGAGAGAGAGAGAGACTGGGGGGAGAGAGAGAGACTGGGGGGAGAGAGAGACTGGGGGAGAGAGAGAGAGAGACTGGGGAGAGAGAGAGAGAGACTGGGGAGAGAGAGAGAGAGAGACTGGGGAGAGAGAGAGAGAGAGACTGGGGAGAGAGAGAGAGAGAGAGACTGGGGAGAGAGATAGAGAGACTGGGGGAGAGAGAGAGAGAGCGACTGGGGGGAGAGAGAGAGAGAGAGACTGGGGGGAGAGAGAGAGAGAGAGACTGGGGGCGGGGAGAGAGAGAGAGACTGGGGGAGAGAGAGAGAGAGACTGGGGGGAGAGAGAGAGAGACTGGGGGGGAGAGAGAGAGAGACGGGGGAGAGAGAGAGAGAGACTGGGGGGAGAGAGAGAGAGAGAGAGAGAGACGGGGGGAGGGAGAGAGAGAGACTGGGGGGAGAGAGAGAGAGAGAGACTGGGGTGAGAGAGAGAAAGAGACTGGGGGGAGAGAGAGAGAGAGAGACGGGGGGAGAGAGAGAGACTGGGGAGAGAGAGAGAGAGACTAGGGGGAGAGAGAGAGAGAGACGGGGGAGAGAGAGAGAGAGACTGGGGGGAGAGAGAGAGAGAGAGAGAGAGAGACTGGGGGGAGAGAGAGAGAGAGACTGGGGGGAGAGAGAGAGAGAGAGAGACTGGGGGAGAGAGAGAGAGAGACTGGGGGAGAGAGAGAGAGAGACTGGGGGGAGAGAGAGAGAGAGACGGGGGGAGAGAGAGAGAGAGACTGGGGGGGAGAGAGAGAGAGACTGGGGGGAGAGAGAGAGAGACTGGGGGAGAGAGAGAGAGAGACTGGGGGAGAGAGAGAGAGAGACTGGGGAGAGAGAGAGAGAGACTGGGGAGAGAGAGAGAGAGAGACTGGGGAGAGAGAGAGAGAGAGAGACTGGGGAGAGAGATAGAGAGACTGGGGGAGAGAGAGAGAGAAAGACTGGGGGGAGAGAGAGAGAGCGACTGGGGGGAGAGAGAGAGAGAGAGAGAGAGAGAGAGACTGGGGGGAGAGAGAGAGAGAGAGAGACTGGGGGCGGGGAGAGAGAGAGAGACTGGGGGAGAGAGAGAGAGAGACTGGGGGGAGAGAGAGAGAGACTGGGGGGGGGAGAGAGAGAGAGAGACTGGGGGGAGAGAGAGAGAGACTGGGGAGAGAGAGAGAGAGAAATGCATGCAGAGCCGAACTAGGCAGATACCCAAAGATAATAAACATCCAAAAACGAGCACTAAACTTCCTAAATCACCTCAAATCTAGCTCCCCAGACACCCTTCATTTCAAAGCCTTTCAGACCCAAGAGCTAAACCCAGAAAAGAGTCCCCTGAGTCAGCTGCTACTGAAACTAAGTACTCAGCCGGACCCTGACCAGCCCCAGACCAACACAGCCGTCCAAACACCAATCCGAGTGAACCAAATCATTAAACAATGCAAAGAAACCTACCTGGAACATTGGAACAAAATAACCGAAAGCCAAAGCAGATTAGAATGTTACCGGGCCCTAAAAAGAGATTATAAACTGGCAGACTACCTCACGACCATCAGAGACACAAAACAGAGACAGACCCTCACCAGGTACAGACTAAGCGACCACCAACTGGAAATTGAAAAAGGCAGATACAAGAAATCCTGGCAGCCTAGAGAGAATAGAATATGCGATCAATGTCTGGCCGGCGAGGTTGAAACAGAAATGCATTTCCTCCTAAAATGCGAAAAATTCAACACATCAAGAAACATATTATTCAACAAGCTAAGCCAAACAACCCCAGATTTCAAGGAATTGGATGACCTGTCAAAATTGAGATTAGTCCTGGGAGAAGGAGACAGACCATACCTTGGGGCCAAATATGTAACAACATGTCACAACCTGAGGACTGTTTAAAAGTAAGACTGTTTAAAATTAATATTGTTAAAAGTAATATTGTATGTACCCAACAAATGTCAAATCGATTGACACCTACAGAATGTTGGAAAACTGTACCTTTTTGCTATGTAAGCTTTGGCAATATGGTTCTCTGTAAACTTTCATGCCAATAAAGCATTTGAATTGGAATTGGAATTGGAGAGACTGGGGGGAGAGAGAGAGAGAGAGAGAGACTGGGGGTAGAGAGAGACTGGGGGTAGAGAGAGAGAGTGGGGAGAGAGAGAGAGTGGGGGGGGAGAGAGAGAGTGGGGGGGGAGAGAGAGAGTGAGGGAGAGAGAGTGGGGAGAGAGAGAGAGAGAGTGGGGAGAGAGAGAGAGAGAGAGTGGGGGGAGAGGGAGAGAGAGAGAGAGTGGGGGGAGAGAGAGAGAGAGTGGGGGGAGAGAGAGAGAGAGTGGGGAGAGAGAGAGAGAGTGGGGAGAGAGAGAGAGAGTGGGGGGAGAGAGAGAGTGGGGGGGATGGAGTGGGGGGAGGGAGTTGGGGGGAGGGGGAGAGTGGGGGGAGGGAGTTGGGGGGAGGGGGAGAGGGGGGAGAGGGGAGAGGGAGGAAGTGGGGGGGAGGGGGAAGGGGAGGAGGGGAGAGTCAGGAGGGGGACGGGGAGGGGGGAGTGGGGAGAGTGAGGAGTGGGGAGGGAGTGGGGAGGGGGCGGGGCGAGAATGGGGGGGAGAGAGTGGGGCAGGGCAGTGGGGAGGGGGGAGAGGGAGTGGGGGGGAGTGGGGAGGGGGCGGGGCGAGAGTGGGGGGGAGAGAGTGGGGCAGGGCAGTGGGGAGAGGGAGTGGGGAGGGGGCGGGGTGAGAGTGGGGGGGGGAGAGAGTGGGGCAGGGCAGTGGGGAGGGGGGAGAGTGAGGAGGGGGAGGGGAGAGTGGGGAGGGGGAAGGGAGAGGGGGAGGGGGAAGGGGGTGTGGGGAGGGGAGAGTGGGGAGGGGAGAGTGGGGAAGGGGATAAGGGGGGAGGGGGGAAGGGGGCAGTGGGAAGTGGGGTGTCGGGTGGTGAGTTGGACGCCTGGGTAAGATGGTGACCTTCCCTCTTGCAATCAGGTGTGGCACGGGATTGGTTCACTCGAGCCAGTCCTGACTTTGCCTGGGTTGTTTCTATTACTGCTCTGAGATGTAATTTACTGTTTGGGTCTCCTGAATCTCCAACTACCTATAAAGAGTGTCTCCCTCTCATCCGCTGCAGAGTGCCTTTCCTCATCGCCTCGCTCCAGCTCGTGTTGTCGATTGTTTTCCCCACTGCCTCTTTCTCTGCTGTGATTTGATGAAGCTTTTACAATCTCGGGTCTTGCAGCATCAAAACTGACAGTTTCAAAGCGTCAGCAGGAATAATCCTCAGCTGATTCACAGCTGCAGCCTTTGTTATAACTTGTTCATTAGAGTTAGATGACACAGGATTTTACAAATGACTCAACTAGTCAACCTTTCGATGGGAAATGTGTCTTTGTACAGACTCACCAAAAGCCCTTAAAGCTGTGTCAATTAACTCCATAAAATAACACTCTATAAATATTTGTTTAGCAGTGAGAGTCAAGGTTAAGCACAGATTAATGTATTTATATTCTGGTTCGGCAAAGTGTTTTATGCTGTCGGGGTCTCCTTACTATTTCCTCAGCCTGTCCCCAACCCACATGACCTTTGTTCGTGATCCCAAAATTTATTCCCATAATCTCTTAGTTCATTCATCGTTCACCTAAGATATTGATAACGGTTTTCATGACATCTTGAAGCCAGTCCACAGAAACTAGCTAATAATGAACTTCCCTGTGTCCACACACAGCCCAGTATTGGTGCTAATGGTTAGTGGAGTAGATATAACCCGAGATAATGAAATACTCCCTGAAGAGACCGTTCCTGGGATGCTGGGGCAGGAAGAGATGGTTGTCTGGGGATAGCAGGGTTGATTAGCGGAGGTGTGAAGATGGATGAATGTTCTGAAGTGTTGTTTTGGGGATCAGGGAGTAGAAACATGGAAACATTCGGCCCTCGAGCCTGCTCCGCCATTCAATATGATCATGGCTGATCCTCTTTCTCAATACCATATTCCCGCTCTCTCCCCATACCTCTTGATGCCTTTTGTGTCTAGAAATCTATCTATCTCCTTCTTAAATATATTCAGTGACTTGGCCTCCACAGCCTTCTGTGGTAGAGAATTCCACAGGTTCACCACCCTCTGAGTGAAGAAATTTCTCCTCATCTCAGTCCTAAATGTCCAACCCCGTACCCTGAGACTGTGACCCCTCGTTCTAGACCCCCCCCCCCCCCCCAGCCAGGGGAAACATCCTCCCTGCATCCAGTCTGTGGTGTATGCAACCTGTTCCACCTTAAGAGAACTACCTTAAGAGATGTACTACTTTCTCTTGGCTGCTGTATACTGTAATACCGGTGGTGACCACACCGGTATATAAACGTTGTGTAGGGATTTGCTGGGCAGTTCAGCCCTGACCTCCGAATAGTAAAGACCTGTTAAAGTTATTCTTGTGGTCTGTGTCCAGTGATTTATAATAAGCATAACTGGGACACACAGACTTAACAGTGGCGACGAGTCCGATCTTACCCTGCGGCAGTTTTACATCCAAGGCAGCTTCGTCCTCAGAACGGGTGTCGGGAAGAGGCATCCGCCCTCATCATCCTGCTGAGCACCATCGCACGGGAGGCATCGAGAACCCGGGTTAAAAAGAAAAATTCTGACCACGAAGCCCTCCATCAGCGACAGGCAGTGATCATCCCTTCTACCACGGTGGTGGGTAAGCCGATCAGCGACACGAGCAGAAAGTCGGCCGCGTTGACTGTGGAGTGGGGGAGGGAAAACGGAGGAAAAAGGGCGGAGAACTCGACCACGGCCGGTGAAAAGGGCCGGGCTGCAATCGAGGCCGAGAGGCGCAGCGACTGGGGCAGCTTAAGGCACGAGAGCCGCGGAGAACTCAAACGCAGCCGGTGTAAAGGACCGGGCTGCATGCGGGGCTGAGAGGCGCAACAGCAGGGGAAGCGTGAATGCCCACGGGAACCACGGGGGAGTAAAAGCAGCGTCGGGGAATTGAGAACCGCTGGGGAGGCGAGAACGGCAGCAGCACGGCAATCGCCATTGCAACCAGCGGGGGAAGAAGGCAAACGCGGGAATCCGCCATTGTAGTCGGTGGGGGAAGAAGACGAGCGTGGGAAAGACCGCCAAGCGTGGGAAGCCGCCATTTTAGTAGGCGGGGGAAGAAGACAAGCGCGGGAAGCCGCCATTTTGAGAAAAAGAAAAATTTAAAAACTTGCAAGGATGCCTAAACATGGGAACATTAATACCTTTGATAGCGATATCAAAGATTGGACCACGTATGTAGAACGCATGGAAGTTTATTGTAAAGCAAATAAGGTACCAGATGATGAGAAAGCACTAACCTTATTAAGCTCAATGGGTGCAAAGACATACGGGCTATTGAAGCACCTTCTATCACCAGATAAACCGACGGATCAGACTTTCGCGAATATTGTTACTGTCCTGAAAAATCATTTAAACCCCACGCCGCTGATGATAGCGGAACGATTTAAATTTTACAGAAGAACGCAGCTGAAAGACGAAAGCAACGCTGAATTTTTAATTGAACTGCGTAAGCTATCAAAGTACTGTCAGTTTGGAACAGGACTAGCAGATGCGCTGAGAGATAAATTTGTGTGTGGATTGTTAAAAGAAGGAACACAAAAGCGACTGCTTGAGGAGAATGATCTTACGCTTGATAAAGCTGTCACTATTGCAGCATCACACGAAGCCGCAGCGAGAGGCACTGCGGAAATGCAGCTACGGTCACCGGAACTCAGCACCAATCAAATGGTCTTGGGTACAGTAAAATGTTATCGTTGTGGAAAGACAACGCACGATCAGAACCAGTGCTGGTTCAAAAATCAGGAATGCAGAAAATGTGGCAGGCTTGGTCACATAGCTAAAGTATGCCGGTCAGGAAACAAGACCAGCAACAAAAAGTCACCGCAGGAAAAGTACAGAAAGGTACACAAGGTGACAGAGAACAGTTCGAACGAACAGAAGTCAAATTCAGACTCCCAGCAGTAATGAACTGGGTAGTCTAAGAGTACACAATGTTGGTAATGAAGCAGACCTCCAAACAATCTGGGTCACACTTCAGATAGCAGGAGTCCAAGTGAAGATGGAATTGGACACTGGATCGGCATTGACGGTCATGAATAAGCAAGATTACAAAAGGTTATTCCTATATATTCCCCTACGGGATACGGAGATTGTATTGAAAACATACACGGGGCAAAGAGTATACCCTATCGGGAAGATAGAGGTAAAGGTGGTCCACAAGGGCAAAGAAAGCCGAGGAATGGACTTATATGTGCTACCTGAGGGAGGTCCACCACTACTGGGACGGGAGTGGATTAGGAAAATAAATATGGACTAGCATTCCTTAAAAGCACTAACGGTAGATTCCGGTAAAAAAGATGTCAAACCTAAACGATTGTCCAGAATATTGGACGATGCTAAAGAGGTGTTCCAACAGGGACTGGGAACACTGAGAGGAATTACGGCAAACATCAAGGTTGAAGAACATGCAAACCCGAAATTTTTCAAAGCCAGACCGGTACCTTATGCGATACGACCTGCTGTGGAAGCTGAGCTGGAAGGGCTAGAACGTTCAGGAGTACTGTCTAAGGTAGACTGGAGTGAGTGGGCCACACCCATTGTCCCCGTCATGAAGCGTTCATCGAGCAACAAGCCGGGGGAACCGGGGAAGGTTCGCATCTGTGGAGATTTCAAGATCACTGTTAATCCGGTGCTTCACACGGTGCAGTATCCGCTTCCGCGGATTGAGGATATCTTCGCTTCGTTGTCTGGCGGGAAACACTTCACCAAGATACACCTGGCGCAGGCTTACTTACAGATGGAAGTTGAGGAAGAGTCACGCCAGTATCTCACGATCAACACGCATAGAGGCTTGTACCGGTATGATAGACTGGTTTTTGGAGTGGCATCGGCTCCAGCAATTTGGCAGAGGGCCATGGAGCAGGTATTACAGGGAATTCCAGGCACACAATGTTACCTGGACGATATTCTGATTACAGGAGATGATGACGAGGAACACCTTACAAATTTGGAACTGGTGCTCACCAGATTGAAAGAATATGGACTTCGAGTTAATCGCCAGAAATGTGAGTTCTTTCAGAAGCGGATCTCGTACTGTAGTCATGTCATTGACCAGGAGGGGCTTCATAAGTCTCCTGACAAGATTGAAGCTGTTGTGAAGGCTCCCGCTCCGGATAATGTATCCCAGTTGAGGTCATTCCTAGGGTTGATTAACTATTACCATAAGTTTCTGCCAAATTTATCCACGGTGCTGCACCCGCTGAACGCTCTTTTGCAGAAGGGAGTACCATGGAAGTGGAGCGAGGACTGTAAGAGGGCCTTTCGCAAAAGCAAGGCATTGATCACCTCAGAGGGAGTGTTGGCTCACTTCAACCCAACGCTGCCTATTCGTTTGGCTTGTGATGCTTCTCCATATGGTATTGGGGCAGTACTCTCACACAAGTTGCCAAATGGCCTGGAGAGGCCAGTTGCGTTCGCATCCAGATCATTGACCTCCGCTGAGCGCAACTATGCTCAGATAGATAGGGAGGCTCTCAGCCTTGTGTGGGGAGTAAAGAAGTTTAATCATTACCTGCAGGGCCAAAAGTTTACGCTTCTCATAGAGTCATAGAGTTTTACAGCACAGAAAGAGGCCCTTCGGCCCATCGTGTCCGCGCCGCCCATCCACCCCTGTCCTGTCTAATCCCATTTTCCAGCATTTGGTCCATAGCCTTGTATGCAATGGCATTTCAAGTGCTCATCCAAATGCTTCTTGAATGTTGTGAGGGTTCCTGCCTCTACCACCCTTTCAGGCAGTGAGTTCCAGATTCCAACCACCCTCTGGGTGAAAAAGTTCCTCCTCAAATCCCCTCTAAATCTCCTGCCCCTTACCCTGAATCTATGCCCCCTTGTTATTGACCCCCCTACTAAGGGGAAAAGTTCCTCTTTATCTACCCTATCTATGCCCCTCATCATTTTGTACACCTCAATCAGGTCCCCCCTCAGCCTTCTTTGCTCCAAGGAAAACAACCCCAGCCTGTTTAGTCTTTCTTCATAGCTGAGGCGCTCCATCCCAGGTTAGGTTGATGGGCTATGATAAAAATTGACCCTTAGTGCTAGGGGGATTAAATACGTTGGGTTACAGGGATAGGGTGGGATATGTGTTGGTGTAGCGATTACGGGGATTGGGTGGGATATGTGTTGGTGCAGGCTCGATGGGCCGAAATGGCCTCTATCTGCACTGTGGGGTTTCTGTGGTTTCTGTAACATCCTGGTGAATCTTCTCTGCACCCTCTCCAAAGCAATCACATCCTTCCTATAGTGAGGCGACCAGAACTGCACACAGTACTCCAGCTGTGGCCTCACCAGCGTTTTGTACAGCTCCATCATAACCTCCCTGCTCTTATATTCTATGCCTCGGCTAATGAAGGCAAGTATCCCATATGCCTTTTTAACCACCTTATCTACCTGTTCCGCTGCCTTCAGAGATCTATGTACATGTACACCAAGGTCCCTCTGACCCTCTGTACTTCCTAGGGTCCTACCACTCATTGTGTATTCCCTTGCCTTATTTGTCCGTCCAAAATGCATCACCTCGCACTTTTCAGGGTTAAATTCCATTTGCCACTTTTCCGCCCATCTGACCAACCCGTTTATATCGTCCTGTAGCCTGAGGCTTTCCTCCTCGCAATTTACCACCCCACCAATTTTCGTGTCATCTGCGAACTTACTGATCATACCTTTTACATTCTCATCCAAATCATTTATGTAGATCACAAACAACAAGGGACCCAGCACCGATCCCTGAGGTACCCCACTGGACACAGGCTTCCAGTCACAAAAGCATCCTTCGACCATCACCCTCTGCCTCCTGCCACTCAGCCAGTTTAGGATCCAACGCGCCAAGGCACCCTGGATCCCATGGGCTCTTACCTTCTTGACCAGTCTCCTATGCGGGACTTTGTCAAAAGCTTTACTGAAGTCCATGTAAACCACATCCACAGCATTTCCCTCATCCACCCCCCTAGTCACCCCCTCGAAAAATTCAATCAGATTTGTCAGACATGATTTACCCTTGACAAAGCCATGCTGACTATCCCCGATTAATCCTTGCCTCTCCAAGTGGAGACTAATTTTGTCCCTCAGAATTTTTTCCAATAATTTCCCTACCACAGATGTTAGGCTCACTGGCCTGTAATTCCCTGGTTTATCCCTGCTACCCTTCTTGTATAATGGTACTACATTAGCTGTTCTCCAGTCCTCTGGTACATCCCCTGTGGCCAGAGAGGTTCTGAAAATTTGTGTCAGAGCCCCTGCAATCTCCTCCTTTGCCTCCCACAGCAGCCTGGGATACATCTCGTCCGGGCCTGGGGATTTATCCACTTTTTGGCCTGCTAAAACCGCTAGCACCTCCTCCCTCTCGATGCTAATATGTTCAAGTATGTCACAGTCCCCTTGCCCGATTTCTATGTCTGCACCGTCTCTCTCCATAGTGAACACAGATGCAAAAAATTCATTTAAGACCCCGCCTACATCATCTGGCTCTACACACAGATTGCCACTTTGGTCCCTAATGGGCCCTACCCTTTCCCTGGTTATTCTCTTGCCCTTAATATACTTATAAAACATCTTAGGATTTTCCTTTATTTTGCTCACCAGTGTTATTTCATGGCCCCTCCTCGCCCTCCTAATTTCTTTTTTAAGTATGCCCCTGCACTTTTTATACTCCTCTAGGGCTTCTTCCGTCTTTAGTCTTTTGTAACTGCCAAAAGCCCCCCTTTTATTTCTAATGCATTTTTGTATATCCCTTGTCATCCAAGGTTCCCTTTGCTTGTTGGTCCCACCCTTGACCTTTACAGGAACATGCTTCTGACAGACCACCAGCCGTTGGTATCCATTTTTAACCCTAAGAAGGGTGTTTCGGTGATGACAGCACAGAGACTCCAGAGATGGTCCCTTTTCCTAGGGGCACATCAATATCAGATCGAATTCAAAGGTACAAAGCAGCATGGTAATGCTGATGGGCTGTCGCGCCTGCCACTACCTACAGAGGAGGAGGCACCGACGGTTGACCCTGTTGAGTTATTTCACTCGACCATCATCGAATGTTTACCAGTCACCAATGCAAGTATTGAAAGAGAAACCAGGAACGACCCGACACTGTCCCGGGTCTACGAAGTGACAGTGAAGGGATGGCCAGCACATGGTGATCCACTGTTACCGGCATTCTCAGCAAGACGAGAACAGCTGTCCGTCTGTCAAGGAACATTGATGTATGGAACAAGGGTGATTATTCCTCCTAAGTTAAGAGAGAGAGTTCTAAAGGAACTGCATGAAGGTCATCTGGGGGGAGTCAAGATGAAAAGCCTTGCTAGGGCTTATGTGTGGTGGCCGGGTATCGACCAACAGATAGAGGATCTGACGAAAAGCTGCTCAGGGTGCCAAAAAGTGCAAAATGCACCTCCGATTGCACCGCTGCATCCATGGGAATGGCCTTCAACCCCATGGCAACGTGTACATATTGACTTTGCTGGTCCATTCATGGACTCCATGTTTTTAATTGCGGTGGACGCACATTCTAAATGGCCAGAAGTGATTAAGATGACTACCACTACCTCAGAAAAGACGATCGCGGTGCTAAGAACGATATTTGCAAGAAATGGATTGCCAGAACAAATATGTTCAGACAACGGACCGCAGTTCGTGTCAGAAGAATTCCAGAAATTCATGAAGAAGAATGGGGTGAAACATTATACCTCTGCCCCACATCATCCGGCTACAAACGGGTTGGCCGAGAGATTTGTACAAACGTTCAAAAAAGCAATAAAGGCCATGAGCGAAGATCAGATTCCACTACAACACAAGGTGGACAAATTCCTACTGGCATATCGAAACGCCACTCATGCAGTGACAAACCAAAGTCCTGCCATGATGTTCTATAACAGGAGGTTGCGGTCCAGGTTGGACTTGTTAAAACCAAATGTGCGGAGGGATGTTGAAAACAAACAGTTCCAGCATATAAATAACAAGACCACTCGGAGTTTCGAAATAGGACAACCAGTGTTAGCCCGGGACTATAAAAACGAGAAATGGCAATCTGGAACAATTCGGGCCGGACAAGGACCCCTGATGTACACGGTAGATATTGGTGAAAATGTAATACGACGTCATGCCGACCAACTGGTAGAATCGAGAACAAGGGTCGAACCCAGGGTTACGGCAGAGACAACCGTGGAAGAAGTTAGTGAACCTGAAGCATCTACCTCAGAAGTGAATGTACCTGATGATGATGTCCAATCCATAAGAGACCAACTAGATGAGTCACCCCAGCAACGAGAATCAGAGACCCCTGAAAGGCGTTATCCAACTCGAATCAGGAGGCCTCCTCAGAGACTGAATCTTTGAACTGTTTTGCATGAAGTTGTATATATATCTATGTTATTATGTTATGTTAAATGGGGATATAACTGTTAAGCTAAAAAGGGAGGATTGTGGTGTATGTAACCTGTTCAACCTTAAGAGAACTACCTTAAGAGATGTACTACTTTCTCTTGGCTGCTGTATACTGTAATACCGGTGGTGACCACACCGGTATATAAACGTTGTGTAGGGATTTGCTGGGCAGTTCAACCCTGACCTCCGAATAGTAAAGACCTGTTAAAGTTATTCTTGTGGTCTGTGTCCAGTGATTTATAATAAGCATAACTGGGACACACAGACTTAACACAGTCTGTCTAGCCCTGTCAGAATTTTATACGTTTCAATGAGGTCCCCTCTCATTCTTCTAAACTCTAGTGAATACAGGCCTAGTCGACCCAATCTCACCTCATACGACAGTCCCGCCATCCCAGGAATCAATCTGGTGAACCTTTGCTGTACTCCCTCTATGGCAAGTATATCCTTTCTTAGGTGAGGAGACCAAAACTGCACACAGTACTCCAGGTGTGGTCTCACCAAGGCCCTGTATAACTGTAGTAAGACATCCTTGCTCCTGTACTCAAATCCTCTTGCAATGAAGGCCAACATACCATTTTCCTTCCTAACTGCTTGCTGCACCTGCATGTTTGCTTTCAGTGACTGGTGTACAAGGACACCCAGGTCCCTCTGTACATCAACATTTCCCAATCTATCACCATTTAAATAATACTCTGTGGCAGAGCCACCAAGGGACTCTTATATCGATGTACATAATTATCTGTAACAGAATGAATCTGTACCTGTATTCGTTTTACTACATGTAAATAGCGCGGTCTCTAGAGGGTTAAGACCAAACGCGATGACGTCACCACGTGGGTCACGTGACGTTCCCAACAGCGGGAAACGTGATGACGTCATGACGTCAGAGGGTGGAGCTCTCTCCCTTGGTCTTCGTGGAGCCAGCATTGAGCATAGACCTGTTTGTTAGTTCTCCTGCGTTTGATTGTTACTTCTGCAAAACAGTATTAAACTTCAGAAAATGCTGGAAAAACTCAGCAAGTCAGGCAACATCCGTGGAGAGAAATTTGAGTTGACGTTTCGGGTTTGACCCTTCTTCAAATTAAACTTCGTTTGGTTAACAGACTGACTCGATCTCAGTCTTTTGATTAGGAATCTGACAATTCCTACAGTGGTGACCCCGAACTTTCGCGAACGATTTTCGCGGAGGAAGCGACACGCAACGAGATGATGGAAGCGAACGCGGTGGCTTTGAAGCTCCCTCAGTTCTGGGAACAACAGGCGGCCTCCTGGTTCGTGCAAGCGGAAGCTCAGTTTGAACTGCGAATCATCGTGGTGGATCAGACCCGTTACCTCTACGTGGTCTCCGCACTCGATGGTTCCACGGCTTCAAGGATCATCAACCTGCTTGAAAACCCCCCCGGTTGACGGCAAGTACGAAATGCTAAAAGCACGGTTAATTCAGGTTTTCAGCCTCACGAAGGCGGAACGCGCACGCCGTTTACTTACGCTGCCTGGGTTAGGCGACTCCAAGCCATCGGAGTTAATGTGCCAGATGCTCACACTCCTTGGCTCCGAACCGCAATGCTTCCTCTTTCGAGAGTTGTTTTTGAGCCAATTGCCCGAGCAGGTACAGGCAGCCCTCGCAAGATTGGATGCTACGGATTGCGACGCACTTGCCGCTGAGGCAGACACCATTTATGCGATCATGCAGCATTACTGCGCCGCCACGAGGCGAGCCCCCCTCGCGGATTCCGCCCCGACACCTCCATCCCCCGGCTTGTGCTTTTACCACGCCTGTTTTGGCGCGAGAGCCAGATGCTGCCGGCCTCCCTGCAGTTTCACGCATCAACCAAAGAAAAAACACCAGCGTCAAGTCCGGGAAAGGAAGCCCGAGCCTGAGGGATGTCCCACGGCCGCGATGGCGATCGGTGATTCCGGGAAGCTCCTTTATATTACTGATTCCATCTCCGGCCAACGGTTTTTATGCGACACAGGGGCGCAGTGTAGCATCCTGCCCGCCTCCGTCCTCGACATCCGGGCTGGGAGGCGTGGGTTTTCCCCTCCAGACCGCCAACGGCGGTGCTCTCCGTACTTTCGGTAAACGGCGAGCCCAGGTGTGTTTCGGCAGACAACGTTTTCAATAGGACTTCATCACCGCCAAAATCTCGCAAGCCATCCTCGGCGCAGATTTTTTATGCGCCCACAGCCTTTTGGTGGACGTGAGAAATCGCCGTCTGATTAACGCGCCCACTTTCAACTCCATCCCTTGTTTCCGCAGCACAGTTGTGTTGCACACGGTCTCCTGTGCTACGCCCACGCCTAATGAATTCACTCGCCTGCTCGGGGAATTTCTGGAGTTAACCAAGTCTACTTTCTCCTCATCTAAACACGGCGTGGAGCACCACATCGCAACGACCGGCTCTCCGGTTTACGCACGAGCTTGGCGCCTGGAACCCACCAAACTCGCGGCCGCTAAGGCAGAATTCGCCGCAATGGAGCGGTTGGGGATTATTCGCCGGTCGAATAGTCCCTGGTCCTCGCCACTCCATATCGTCCCAAAACCCGGTGGTGGATGGCAGCCATGCGGTGACTACGGACGCCTTAATGACGTTACAACTCCCGATCGGTACTCAATACCGCATATACAGGATTTCTCCGCGCATTTGGCGGGAAAGTCAATATTCTCGAAGGTCGACCTCGTACAAGGATACCATCAAGTGCCTGTACACCCCCAAGACATCCAAAAGACGGCGGTCATTACTCCCTTTGGCCTCTTCAAGTTCCTCCGGATGCCGTTTGGGCTTAAGAATGCGGCGCAGGCGTTTCAGCGTCTGATGGATACGGTGCTGCGGGACCTTCCCTTTTTATTCGTCCACCTTGATGATATTCTGATCGCCAGCTCCACCAAAGAGGAACACATCTGTCAGTTGCGCACCCTCTTTCACCGCCTCCATCAACATAGTTTGATAATCAACCCGGCCAAATGTCAGTTCGGCCTACCACATATCGACTTCTTGGGCCACCGCATCACTTCGGAGGGTGCGATGCCGCTTCAGTCGAAGGTAGAGGCGATTACAGCGTTCCCACGGCCGCAGTCCATCAAGGCCCTCCAGGAGTTCCTGGGTATGGTAAATTTTTACCACCGTTTCATTCCCAGGGCTGCTCAACTTATGCAACCACTCTACGAGGCTCTCAGGGGAAAGCCGGGTAAAGGGCCCGTGGTTTGGACGCCCGAGATGGACTGCGCCTTCAGCGACACGAAGACCGCTCTTGCAAATGCAACTATGTTGGCACACCCACTGCCGGGTGCCACTATCGCTCTCACGACCGACGCTTCGGACTACGCCAAAGGCGCCGTGCAAGAACAGTGGGTCGGCGGCACGTGGCAGCCACTGGCGTTTTTTAGTCGCCAACTACGACGTAATGAGCGCAAATACAGCACGTTTGACAGGGAGTTGTTGGCGCTGTTTCTGGCTATCCGCCATTTTCAATTTTTATTAGAGGGACGCCACTTCACCGCGTTCGTGGATCACAAGCCCCTGACGTTTGCTATGGCCAAGACCGCCGAACCGTGGTCGGCTCGACAGCAGCGACAACTTACCTTTATTTCGGAATTTACTACCAACATCCAGCACGTGGCCGGAAAGGACAACGTGGTGTCTGATTGTCTTTCACGTGCGACCGTCCAAGCCGTTCAGCTGGGGATCGACTATTCCCAACTGGCTGCCGACCAAGTCACCGATCCGGAAACACAGGCGTTCCGTTCCGACTCCTCCTGCCTCCAGCCAGCAGATGTGCAGTTCCACTCAGCAGGCACTTCCGTGCTCTGCGACGTCTCCTTGGGGGATCCCCGTCCGATCGTTCCGACCTCCTGGCGTCGCAAAGTTTTCGATGCCATACACGGACTTTTGCATCCTGGCGTGAAGGCATCTCAAAGATTACTGGCATCTAAATTCGTCTGGAGAGGGATGCGTAAAGATGTTCGCGACTGGGCTAACACCTGCATCGTGTGTCAAAAATCTAAGGTTCAACGACATGTAAAACACCCCTTGGCCACTTTCGAAGTGCCAGAACGCCGTTTTGACCATGTCCACGTAGGCCTCATTGGGCCGCTTCCGCCATCATAAGGTTTCACACACCTCCTGACCATGGTTGACCGCACTACAAGATGGCCAGAGGCGGTTCCTTTAGCGTCTACTACCTCCGCTGATGTCGCCAGGGCTTTTATCTCCTCGTGGGTCGCACGTTTCAGTGTCCCGTCAGATATTTCGTCCGACCGCGGTCCACAGTTTTCGTCTGAACTTTGGAACGCTGTAGCCTCAGGTTTGGACACCAAGCTCCATCGCACCACGGCCTACCACCCGCAGGCGAACGGGTTGTGTGAGCATTTCCATCGGTCGCTAAAAGCGTCGCTAGGGGCCACCCTTCAGGGCACTGCATGGGTAGATCGACTCCCGTGGGTTCTGCTTGGTTTGCGCACGGCACCTAAAGAAGACCTGCAGTCATCTTCCACGGAACTGGTGTACGGCCAGCCACTCCGGGTGCTGGGCGATTTCTTGCCATCGCCAACTAAGCCGTGGTCCGCGGCTGATCAACTCAGCACCCACCGAGAAACAGCCAACTCCTTTAAGCCGATTCCGACGTCGCACCACGGCCTTCCTTCCTCTCATATTCCAACGGA
The DNA here is from genome assembly GCF_052327205.1 of Somniosus microcephalus. Taxonomy (NCBI): domain Eukaryota; kingdom Metazoa; phylum Chordata; class Chondrichthyes; order Squaliformes; family Somniosidae; genus Somniosus; species Somniosus microcephalus. Next base: position 1,710,609 of record NC_141020.1, read on the forward strand.
GTTAAGGCAGGCCGAGTTTGTCTTCGTTCGCCATGGTGCCCATCGCGGTCCACTCCAGCCTCCTTATACGGGCCCCTTCCGGGTGCGGGAGGCAGGCGACAAGAGTTTTTTGGTCGACATCGGGGGCAAACCAGACTACATTTCGATTGACTGCCTCAAGCCCGTGCACCTGGACCTCGACCGGCCGGTCGAAACTGCACAGCCACCATGCCGCGGTCGACCGCCCGCTGCTACTACGTCCGAACGGATCATTCCACCTGTCAGCCCATCTACCGCTCAACAAATTCCTCTCCGGGAATATAGGAGTCATTCGAACAGACTTGTCCGACCTCCTCTTCGATTGACTTTCACTGTTAAAGACAATTTTGGGGGGGCGCATGTGGCAGAGCCACCAAAGGACTCTTATATCGATGTACATAATTATCTGTAACAGAATGAATCTGTACCTGTATTCGTTTTACTATATGTAAATAGTGCGGTCTCTAGAGGGTTAAGAACAAACGCAATGACGTCACCACGTGGGTCACGTGACGTTCCCAACGGCGGGAAACGTAATGACATCATGATGTCAGAGGGTGGAGCTCTCTCCCTTAGTCCTCGTGGAGCCAGCATTGAGCATAGACCTGTTTGTTAGTTCTCCTGCGTTTGATTGTTACTTCTGCAAAACAGTATTAAACTTCATTTGGTTAACAGACTGACTCGATCTCAGTCTTTTGATTAGGAATTTGACAATTCCTACAACTCTACCTTTATGTTTTTCCTACCGAAGTGGATAACTTCACATTTATCCATGTTATACTGCATCTGCCATGTATTTGCCCACTTAAAAGCCAGCAAACAATAACTAAAAGATTAATTAAGAAAGGGAAGATAGATTATGAAAGTAAACTAGCAAAAAATATAAAAACAGATAGCAAGAGTTTCTACAGCTATATAAAAAGAAAAAGGGTGGCTAAAGTGAACGTTGGTCCCTTAGAGGATGGGACTGGAAACTAGTGGTGGGGAACATGGAGATGGCAAAGATGCTGAACAAATATTTTGTATCAGTCTTTACAGTAGAGGACACTAAAAATATCCCAACACTGGACAAACAGGGGGCAATGGGGGGGGGGGAAGGAGCTAAACACAATTAAAATCACTAAGGAGATGATACTCAGTAAAATAATGGGACTTAAGGCGGATAAATCCCCTGGACCTGATGGCCTACATCCGAGGGTCTTGAGAGAAGTGGCGGTAGGGATTGTGGATGCATTGGTGATCATTTTCCAGAACTCCCTGGACTCAGGAAAGGTCCCGGCAGATTGGAAAACTGCTAATGTAACACCCTTATTTAAGAAGGGAAGTAGACAAAAAGCTGGAAACTATAGACCAGTTAGCCTAACATCTGTGGTTGGCAAAATGTTCTAGTCCATTATTAAGGATACAGTAACAGAGCATTTGGATAAACATAATTTAATAGGACAGAGTCAGCATGGTTTTACGAAGGGGAAGTCATGTTTGACAAATTTGCTCGAATTCTTTGAGGAAGTAACATACAGGGTGGATAAAGGGGAACTAGTGGGTGTAGTGTATTTGGACTTCCAAAAGGCATTTGACAAGGTTCCACACAAAAGATTACTGATCAAGATAAAAAATCACGGGATTGGGGGTAATATACTGGCATGGGTGGAAGATTGGCTATCTAACAGAAAACAAAGAGTTGGGATAAATGGTTCGTTCTCGGGCTGGCAATCAGTAACTAGTGGTGTTCCACAGGGGTCAGTGCTGGGACCCCAACTCTTTACAATCTATATTAACGATTTGGAGGAAGGGACCAAGTGCAACATATCCAAGTTTGCCAACGATACAAAGATGGGAGGGAAAGCAGTGAGCGAGGAGGACATAAAAAACCTGCAAAAGGACATAGACAGGCTAAGTGAGTGGGCAGAGATTTGGCAGATGAAATATAATATTGGAAAGTGTGAGGTTATACATTTTGGCAGAAAAAATCAAAGAGCAAGTTATTATCTAAATGGAGAGAAACTGCAAAGTGCTACAGTACAAAGGGATCTGGGGGTCCTGGTGCATGAAACACAAAAAGTTAGTATGCAGGTGCAGCAGGTGATCAGGAAGGCCAATGGAATCTTGGCTTTTATTGCAAGGGGGATGGAGTATAAAAACAGGGAAGTCTTGCTTCAGTTATACAGGGTATTGGTGAGGCCACACCTGGAATACTGCGTGCAGTTTTGGTTTCCATATTTAAGAAAAGATATACTTGCTCTCGAGGCGGTTCAGAGAAGGTTCACTCGGTTGATTCCAGAGATGAGAGGGTTGACGTATGAGGAAAGGTTGAGTAGGTTGGGACTCTACTCATTGGAGTTCAGAAGAATGAGAGGCGATCTTATCGAAACATATAAGATTGTGAGGGGGCTTGATCGGGTGGATGCGGTGAGGATGTTTCCACTGATGGGTGAGATTAGAACTAGGGGGCATAATCTTAGAATAAGGGGCTGCCCTTTCAAAACTGAGATGAGGAGAAACTTCTTCACTCAGAGGGTAGTAAATCTATGGAATTTGCTACCCCAGAGAGCTGTGGAAGCTGCAACATTAAATAAATTTAAAATGGAGATAGACAGTTTCCTAGCAGATAAGGGAATTAGGGGTTACGGGGAGAGGGCAGGGAAGTGGACGTGAGTCTAGATTCAGATCAGCCATGATCCTATTGAGTGGCGGAGCAGGCCCGAGGGGCCGTATGGCCTACTCCTGCTCCTATTTCTTATGTTCTTATGTTCACTCAACTTGCCTAAATCGCCTTGAAGCCTCTTAGCATCCTCCTCACAACTCACAATCCCACTTAGTTTTGTGTCGTCAGCAAACTTGGAAATATTACGTTTAGTGATCAGGAAGTATTGGTTCTATTGACTATTTCCTCATTTCAGTTTCTGTCCCTATGAAGAATAGAGAGTTGAATTTATATAGCCTCTGATCACATCTCCAAAGTTGGATTATTTTGAATTGCAGTTATTGTTGTTATGTCGATAAACATACCAGCCATTTTGCCACAATAAGATCTTATGAACAACAATAAAATGAGTGATCGTTTAATCTATATTTTGTGGTGTTAGCTGTCAAAGGAATGTTGGGCATGATACCAGGAACGCTCTCTACTCTATTAGAAGTATTCTGGGATCCACCTGAGTAGGCCGATGGGGTCTCAGCCAGTACTGAGGATCAGACCTGAGAACATCAGCCTATGTTACACACTGAATCCTGAAGTGGGGCTTGAGCCCACAAACCACAGACGCAAAGGTGAGAGTGCTACCAAGCGGAAACACCGTCCCTGCAGCCTGCCTTGTGTGTCAGTGTTGGGCAATTAATTATTGGCTAGCTGAACATTAGCACTGTGATACTAATGGATTCATCCAACTCGTGAGTTGCATTCATTACAAACAGCAGGGCTGCACTGCCACTGTCTCTGTCCTTGGATGTGTCCTCTTACCCTCAACGGATATAAATATCTTCACAGACCCTTCGAACGCTTCTCATAATTCGCCAGCAATGCTGCCTGATGGCTTCAGGTTGAAGTCCCCAGTGCGCTAACCTCGTGTGCCACCTAGTTTAAATGCTCCTTTTATGGATGGCAGCGTCAAAACTGAGCCAATAAAACTGCTGCAAAACTGTAGTAAAAGTGCCCATAGGGAACCAGCATCCAATTATAGAGAGGTCATGTCAAACCAGAGGCTGGTTTAAGTATATTTACCTGCACACTTCAGTTCCATCTTTGCCGACTAATGTAGCGGGAGCCTGACTATAAAACACAAGGTTAAAAGAAAGATTTAAACAGCTACAGCTCTATCCTTCCAATACCACTCTGTAACTTTATTGAAAAGGTGCTGAAATCAATGGTTCCTCAATCAATGGCAATTTATTTAAGCAGAATTAGACCATTACCTCCTCACCTCTGGAATCTGGAGTGGAACCCAGCCCAGACTGAGGGAATGAAGGTCTTGGGCTGGATTTTCATTGAGGAGGCGGGTAGGAGGCGGGACTACAACGTTTGGGGTTGTAGTCCCGCCTCCATCGAGTTCTAGCCAACCCACGCAATTTAGAATTGATTGACCTTGTTGAGCCCGCCCAGCGGGTTCAGCAGGCCAATTAAGGGTCACCCGGCAACAGGTGACGTCACAGATTGAAATTTCATCTGTCAAGACCTTTTGACAGATGAAATATCAGCGTTTCACAGCTGTTTGAAGATGTCAAACACTGACAATCTGTACTTCAGGTTAATTCCTTCCTCTCAGGATGATTTAGAGATCTCCCTGGAACAGAAAGCAGAGGCTGCAGATTTTGACAGCTGGCAGCCATTCTGCTTTCTGTGCCGGTGAGATGAGGGACTCCCGAGACCTGAAGGCTGTAAAGGTAAGTAAAGGTTAGTAGAACTTCTTTAAACACTTTACACAGACCGAACACATTTACTTCTGCACTCATGCACCCATCACTCACTTGAACACCGGACATCTCGACCCCTCCAAGCCCTTCATCCCGACGGCCCGCCTCGCTAACTTGGCGTGGTTTCGACCCGTCGGGAATCCCATATTTCAACAATGAAAATAGTGATTAGGCTAAAAACTGCCTGTTAACTACCTGTTAACAGGCAGTTAATTGGCACTAATCCCCTTCCCGCCTCGGGGAGGCGGGTCCCAGTGCGGGGCGGGTACCCGCCTCCTTTGAAACTGGCATGGAGGTGGGTTGGGGGCGGGATGGGGTCGGGACCCCCGATTTCGGGATTTTAAACCCCCCCGCACGCCTCCAATCCCGACTCCACGGCCCAATGAAAATCCAGACCCATGTCTCTCTGCCTGCAGGGGCCCTGCTTGAAGTGAGCTTGGGGCAGGTGCGACCCATGATGTTGGGGCCTAATTCAACATCATACAATTGTCCGTAGTTTATAACAAATTGTCATTAAATTATCGGCTTTAATCAACCCTCTGTGGCAGACCCCCCCTTAAAATAAGCAATAAGCGCCCGTATATTAATAGGTATGGGTGACTATTCAGAAATGAAATTGTCACCTTCAAATTGAGAGGGTGAGTCGGAAAGGTCTGATAAGAGGTGCCTGAACACGCTGGTTAATTTAGAGGTTCCTCGAGTCTGGCTGTGATGATCTTATGGATACAAATCTGATTAATTATGACCTTGAAATTAGACCAAGGAGAGAGGTCAGAAAGTCACAGTCAGTAGCCATTTTGAAAATTAATTTATCTTTGGAATAGCAGATAATTTAATCAGGAGTCCCTGTGGATTTGGTCTCTCCTCCGTTGTCCAGCTAAGTGGGACTGCCCTCACTTGGCTCCACTCTGATCTATTCTGTCGTAGCCAGGGCACCTTCAGCATCCCTGTCCAATAGTGACTCCTGATCCCCCAAAGCCTACAATTTAAAACTCACATCCTTGTGTTTAGATCACCTCCATAGCCTTGTTCCTTCCTATTGCTGTAACCTGCACCAGCCCGACAATCTCCCCAGCTCTGGCCTCATGAGCAACCCCACCCCCTCCCCAATCTTGCCTCCCCATCATTAGGCCCCAAGATCTTGAATTCCCTCCTTAAACCCTCCACCTCTCCACCTCTGTCTCCTCCTTAAAACCTATCTCTTCCACCAAACGTTTGGTCACCCCTCCAAATATCTCCCTCTTTGTCTCGGCTTTTCCTTATTTCTGATTACAACTCTGTGAAGTGCCTCGGGCTACTTCTCTCTGTTAAAAGCGCTATATAAATGTCTGTTAGTGTAGTTGTTGATTTGGTTTCTCAAGTTCTGGCCTCATAAGCAAGGTTGGAACTCAGACTTGGGCTGGATTTTGTCAATGGGGACGTGATGGAGGCGGGACTCCCACTTTTTGGGTTGTAGTCCTGCCTCCATCGACTTGTGGCCAACCCACGCTATTTTCCCTTGATTGACCTTGTTAAGCCCACCCAGCGGGCTCAGCAGGCCAATTAAGGGACACCTGGTTACTGGTGACATCAGCGATTGACATTTCATCTGTCAAGAGCTTTTGACAGATGAAAAATCAGCGTTTGACAGCTCTGTGAAGCTGTCCAACACTGACAATCTGTCTTCTAACTTGAGTCCTTCTACTCAGACCCAGTTAGAGACTCTCCAGACCAGAAAGCAGAGGCTGCAGCTTTTGACAGTTCAGCGGCCATTCTGCTTTCTGTGCTGGTGAACTGAGGGACCCCCGAGAACTGAAGGGAGGAAGTCTGCAGGAGAAAGTAAAGGTAAGTAAAACTTATTAAAACATACACTTACCTCACACACTTACCTCTGCACACATGCACCCATCACTCACTTGCACAACGAACATCTCGACCCCTCCAACCCCTTCAGACCGACGGTCCGCCTCGCTAACTTGGCGTGGTTTGGAGCCGTCGGGAAGCCCACACTTCAGGGTTAAAAATAGGGATTAGGCAAAAAACTGCCTGTTAACTACCTGTTAACAGGCAGTTAATTGGCACTAATCCCCTTCCCACCTCGGGGAGGCGGCTCCCAGCACAGGTCGGATACCCGCCTCCTGGGACATTGGCACGGAGGCGGGTTGGGGGCGGGATGGGTTCCTGCCCCCCGGTTCTGCAATTTTCCCACCAATCCCGCCTCCAAACCCGCCTCCACGGGGCTTGGAAATTCGAGCCCAAAGTGTTGCAACAGTCTTCCTTTGTCTTTTTATCCTCGGATATTTATGCAAGCACAGCAAAGAAGATTAATTTTTAAAAGAGAGAACTGGAAATAATGTGACAAATGTTTAGTCATAAATTATTGGCAAACATGTACAGACAGACATGCTCTGTGGATTTACTACTTTGTGTCAGAAAGCATTTACTGCAAAGAAAAAGCTGGTGATTTACAATTTAAAATACTCTGCTTTTATTTTGAGCCAGCTTTCTCCGCCTCCTCCCTTGAAGACATTAACCCAAGCTGGGTCACGGTTCCAATACCTCATCCAGTTACCCACAAGAAGTAGTTAAGCAGTGGCTTTAAAGGTGTGGTGAAATAAGCCTTATAAGTATATACCTTATTCTACCTGTGTATAGTTTCCTATTGTAATCTATTGTAACCCTGCTGTTTTCTTGGTTGGCCAGGAATGCTGATGTACTGTATACCACTCTGCTGTGCCATTGATTGTCCTGATCTGTTACTTCGCCCCTGGCTCCGCCTCCTAGTTCACTTCTGAGAAGCTGGTCAGAAGGCTAACGTGCGTTCTGTTCTGTCCAGTTCTAAGCTATTAAAAGCCAACTGTTTGAGTTATAACTACCAGTCTCTGTAGCTATTTAAGGTATATCAAAAGGCAAAGACTAGGTTGGCAGATAAGCAGTACGACATGCTCCAGACCCATGAGTGAAGCTACGAGGGATTCATTGGTATCAACTTCAAAGCTCCACAAAGGTCTCATGAGTCGACGAAAGAAGGCCAAGGTCTATCTACCATCCCGATGGTTGCATGATCCAACGATAATGGAGTTGTTGATTAATCACAGTGATCAATCTCGATCAATGAGTCTACAACAGACCCAGACATGAGGTGAGGAAAACTCCCAGTGGTGGAGAGCTTTTGGAACAATGACGGACAGGTAAAGACCCTTTGGTCCACCCAGCCTGACCCACGCAATTGCGATACCTTGTGTAGCACAATATATACACTCCCCGCCCCACCCGAAACCATGGGATCTCCTGGGAGGGGCGAAAAACCAAATAAAAAACCCCAGGCCAATTTGAGGGAAAGAAATCTGGGAAATTCCTCTCCGACCCATCTAGGCGATGGAAACAAATCCAGGAGATCACTCTGGTCCTGAATTCACTGAAGTACCTACCTTCTGTAAGAGGCTATGAACCAGAGGTCCAAAGTAACCCATTCCTCCCAAGCACGCTACACTCACCAAGCGTCACCTCTCAAATTACTCAGATACTGGAGTACAAAGTGCAATTTTCTGAACAAAGTCCATCTAATTTGCATTTGAATGAATCAATACTAACTGCTTCCACCGTTTCCCTGGGGCACCTGTGCCATAGATTGACCACTCGCTCGCTGAAATAGTGTTTCCGCACACGTGCCTCACTGATATGTTGTCCTTCACAGCCCAATGGGCCGCCAGCACTCACATGCATCTTCCCTTTAAGTCGTGTGGCCAAAGCCGAATTTTAAATTGAAAAAAAAAACGCGCATGCGTGAACTTTTGAACCACAGCCACGCAGCCCGTTAAAGGGAAATAAATATTACAGGAACATTGCTCACGGGCGAGGAAGAACGGCTTGGGTCAGGTACCAGTAGGATTGTCACCCCTCCAGGATTGGCCTGGATTCTCGGGGAATTGAAGATTCATCTTCCGGACATTTCAGGGAGCAAAACCCAGGAGAAAATCAAAGGGGCTTAAAAAATGTTTTTTTTTCATTTTCGTTGAACATTTCTGTTTATTAGTTACAAAAGTATTGGTGATAGAAAAAAAAGGCTGTTCGACTGACAGTCAAGAATCATACAATCAGGGAACGAAGAGGCTTTTCGCTTCCCAATTTTTTTTAAATTTGTTTATGGGATGTGGGTGTCACTGGCAAGGCCAGCATTTATTGCCCATCCCCAGTTGCCCTTGAGGCGTTCAGCCGCCTTCTTGAACCGCTGCAGTCCGTGTGGTGAAGGTACTCCCACAGTGCTGTTAGGGAGGGAGTTCCAGGATTTTGACCCAGCGACGATGAAGGATCGGCTGATATATTTCTAAGTCAGGATGGTGTGCGACTTGGAGGGGAACTTGGAGGTGGTGGTGCTCCCATGCGCCTGCTGCCCTTGTCCTTCTAGGTGGAAGAGGTCGCGGGTTTGGGAGGTGCTGCCGAAGAAGCCTTGGCGAGTTGCTGCAGTGCATCTTGTAGATGGTACACACTGCAGCCACGGTGCACCGGTGGTGGAGGGAGTGAATGTTTAAGGTGGTGGATGGGGTGCCAATCAAGCGGGCTGCTTTGTCTTGGATGGTGTTGAGCTTCTTGAGTGTTGTTGGAGCTGCACTCATCCAGGCAAGTGGAGAGTATTCCATCACACTCCTGACTTGTGCCTTGTAGATGGTGGAAAGGCTTTGGGGAGTCAGGAGGTGAGACACTCGCCGCAGAATACCCAGCCTCTGACCTGCTCTTGTTGCCACAGTATTTATGTGGCTGGTCCAGTTAAGTTTCTGGTCAATGGTGACCCCCAGGATGTCGATGGATGCGTGAAGGCGTGGCGCCGCAAGGATGGACGTGTTGGGCGACCAATGGCGGGAGCAGGTCATGTGATGAATCCTCCAGGAACACATTGAACCAGAGTTGGCGACTGCAGGTACGTCCCTTCAGTCACTTCCACAAGCAATCGATCTTTGTGCTTGTTCTGAGACACCACGGGGGTGACCATAAATTTGCTGCAACTGACAGCCTTCTCAGTACAAAGAAATGCCAGATTCACCAGAGGAAGCGATAGATTGTCTTTAAAAGCATCTCAGAGTGTAAAAAACTACAATCTATTGATTATTGTCAAGAGGCGGTCTCTATTTTTCTTCCTTTTTGCCAGCTTGTGTTTCGAAATTGTCAAGGAGATTCTGCAGCTAATTTATTAAATTGAGCTAACCTTTTCTGCAAAATATTCAGCACAGCTTCTTGTTAAACTAGAAGTACGATGCCTTCGAAATTGGATCAGACTTCCTGACATCCTCTGATTGAGTCTCTCATGCCCACCCACACTCATTTCCTCATTTCTTATATTCAGCAGGAGTCAGAAGGATTGGGTGAATGACGTTCCGCCCCATTTGCGGTCTATTTGCATGCCATGTACTTCTCTCTCATTCCTACCCCGGGCAACTTCTAATAACCACAAGTCCATCTATCATAAACTGGAACAAAGCTCAACAGAAACTGTCCTTTGTCGCTAGTCTTCAGCCTCTTTCTCTCTATTGTAGCCTTTCTACACTCCCCTGATTCTATCAATACTCTGGGCAGTTGTTTACATTCTGAACCTTCTCCTCTTTCTTTACACATTAACCATTCTACACAGTTTTCCAACTCCCTTACTCTGTTGAAAAATCAAGATTTAAAACTGCATCCCATGACGTCAGAACTGTGGAACTCCTCACCTCTCTCAGTCTTCCTTTCTTCCTACAGTCTCTAGGCTTTCAAAGCTGTGGCTTGGCTCGCCAAATCACATAGAAACATAGAAGGAGTAGGCCATTCGGCCCCTCGAGCTTGTTCCGCCATTTAATGAGATCATGGCTGATCATCCAAATTCAGTACCCTGTCCCTGCTTTCTCCCCATATCCCTTGATCCCTTTAGCCTTAAGAAATATATCTAACTCCTCCTTGAATATATTTAATGAATTGGCCTCAACTGCCTTCTGTGGTAGAGAATTCCACAGGTTCACAACTCTCTGGGTGAAGAAATTCCTCCTCGTCTCAGTCCTAAATGGCTTACCCCTCATCCTTAGACTCTGACCCCTGGTTTGGGACTCCCCGACCACCGGGAACATCCTTCCTGCATCAAGTCTGTCTAGTCCTGTTAGAATTTTATAAGTTTCAATGAGATCCCCTCTCATTCTTCTAAACTCCAGCGAGTATAAGCCTAATCGACCCAATCTCTCCTCATACGTCATTCCTGCCATCCCAGGTATCAGTCTGGTGAATCTTCGCTGCACTCCCTCCATGGCAAGAACATCCTTCCTCAGACAAGGCGACCAGAACTGCGCACAATACTCAAGGTGCGGTCTCACCAAGGCCCTGTACTCCACTTGCAACAACATGTAATCATCTTTCAAGGTGCTATTTATCCTCAGGACTAATTCAGATCAGGTACTACCTCGTTCCAGACATCGCCCCAGTGCCTATCACTGAGCTGGGGAGGCCCGAATAATCACTGATTATTGATTCAACTTGTCTTCTCTTGGTAGTGTCCCGCACTATAGACTTTAACCCCCAGTTTGAGGAAAACCAATATTTAACCAGTCCTGAAAGCCCTTTCCCTGCCAGTTTGCTCCGCTTCCCTTCAATCCCCTCTTGTCCTGGAAGCACCGATTCCATTCTGGAGTCGTCCATTTGCAGCGGAGGTTACTGAATACATTGGGAATGCTCAGGCCAATCGTAGCAGCTCCATTCACACCTCAAACAAAATCAGCCAATCAGCACAGGCCTGCGATCAAAACCCGAGACCTTCGGGGCTCTCCAGCTCGGTGATGGGCATTGGGGCGATGTCTGGAACGAGGTAGTAATTAGTCCTTAGGATAAATAGCACCTTGAAAGATGATTACATATCGTTGCAAGTAGAGTCACAGCATCATTTAACTTCAGATAATTTTGCACAGCTTGTTAATAGAAGAAGGTGCCCTTTCCAAAAGAGCATCATTCACCCGACATTAAGATTTACATTACAAACAGATCAGCAGAATTCATCTAAATGAATGGTGTGTTTATTAATGTGCTAATAAATTGAGAAGCTCTGTCAGACCAACAATACAGTATCCTGTGACGTTGTCCTCGGGTTCCAATTTATCTCTTCACATGGAACCTCTGTTATCTTCTTGTTTTTCTCTTCTTTCTCTCTATTTATTTTTAACTGTGTTTGTATTCAGTGATCATTTGTGCTTCTCCAGGTGAGGGGAGTTAGTGCTGGGGAATGGAACACTTTTCTCATTTCGAGTGTCCGCATCAAGCTTCCCCAGGTCAGGTGCAACACAGCCAGATGCAGAGTAGAGCTCTCTCTACACTGCCCCAACAGTCCCAGCTTCAGTGCAGTGCCCCCTACTGCACCGGCTGACAGTCGGACATTTCCGACATAAGCCTCTCTGAGTGAGATTGCCAATTTTGAGTCCTTTTGTGTTATTAGGTCCAAGCCCAGAATGCAAGTGCCAAAGAGTCATTTCATTGGAGCCCTGAGAAAGATGAGACAGGGTTGGATTAAAACCAAGAATCCAGAGGCAGAAAGGCAGGCTGAGAATCGACCCAAAGATAGAAGATCAAGCTTCTCCGCGAGTCAGACACGACTCTCGGCGAGCCAGACACGGCCCTTGACCCTCCACGAGCCAGACACAGCCCTTGACCCTCCACGAGTCAGACACTGCCCTCCTTGCTCTGATTCCTGAAGGGGCTCCTATTGTGCAAAGCTCTACACTGGGACCACTGAATCCTGGAATCCAATGTAACTGGGACAGACATAAGCACAATTGGCCAAATGGCCTCCTTCTCTGCTGAAACTTTTCATTCTAATTTCTTACCCTCCAGGTACTGGCTGCTGCTGGACAGCACAGCTTCTCAAGGCCGTTGTTGTGTATGTACCTTTAAGAGAGAACTGCTTTTATACTGTAGTACCAGCAGTGACCACACCTGTATATAAACCCATAGCAGGCTTCTGTACTTTCAGTTCCAGTATACCCTCTGTTCAGTAAACACCTGTTATTATTGTTCTCCTGCAGTCCGTGTGTTATTGATACGCAGACACTACAGCCGTGCCCACCGGTCAATACCTTGCCCAAGGGTGTGAAGTCAGGCCGTCAGTGCAGCGGCCCAGATAAATCAGCTCATTGGCCCCAGAGCAGGCAAAGTTGGGATCTTCATGTTCCTTGTGACCCAGTTCCAAACTGGAGAAAGCATTTACCAAATGAGCCGCTGAGGCAGCTTTTATAAGGTTTTATTTAAACCCACAAGGGAACTGTGAAAGAAAGGTGCAGTGTATGTACCAGATATTACGGTACCTCGGCCACACAGCTGCAATTATATTACGCCTGGGGCCATTTTAACTTAATCCGCCCAGTGGGATTGGATTGTTTTACACCCCGTCCTATTTTACTGTCCTTTGACTTGGGTTGGGTTAAAGGTGCCCTCACCCCCTTGGAGCCTGGATATTTTGTTTGGCCGGAGTGGGGGCTTTCAACCATTTCTAAATGTTGGTAGAACTCACCCACTTACCATAAGTGGGTACCTCCCCAGCCACTGCCCATTGCAATGCAAGGCTCAATACAAACCAACCTTAATCTACAAGAGACAATCACGGGCTCCCACTGAACACACTCTCCCATTAACTGGGACATGAATCCATACACAGAGACAGTTACTTAGCAGCACCACGCTTCCCATATGCTTTCTGCAAACTGTGTTGGCTGGAGGTCATGATACAACTCGATGAAGGACAGTTAATTTGCAGCCTTGACTGGGAGTCAGGAAACATACTGTGCATGAATGCAATAACCAGTGAGATGAAATGATCACACGATTAGCAGGATTCACAATTTACAACAGCTGCACACAAGGGGAGGTTTTGTTCGAACGGTCTGAAACATTCGCCCCTGAACTCAGTCACGCCTGGCAATCCGGCATCAGCGGAGAAACCTCACAAGAGGATTGTTTTTTTTAGCTGAGTGAAAGCACTAGGTGCACAATGCCGGGCACCCCCGGGGCTGGGAAGTGTAGGAGAAATGATAAATCGATAAGAAGGGAAGATTAAGGGAGGTGAAGAGTTTGAATCCCTGGTGAAAAATGAATTAGAGTAGACGGTGCATTGAGTCCTGAAGATGCAGGGCGGAAGAAAACGATGTATTTAAGAACATAAGAAATGGAGCAGGAGTCGGGCATATGGCCCCTCGAGCCTGCTCCGCCATTCAATAAGATCATGGCTGATCATCGACCTCAACTCTGCATTCCCGCCCGATCTCCATATCCCTTGATTCCCCATGAGTCCAAAAATCTATCGATCTCAGCCTTGAATATACTCAACGACTGAGCCTCCGCAGTCCTTTGGGATAGAGAATTCCAAGGATCCGCAACCCTCTGAGTGAAGAACCATCTGAACCACCTGGGCTTATTAATGAGCGAGCCGCCCGCCCACCTGAAGCAGGCCGGAGGCAGCTCAAATATGCAAATCGGGCTCCTACACCAGTTGTAGGGTAGCTTTCAGGTACCGAAGGGTTGGGCGTGCGGCATGCAGTGTCGTCACAGTTGCAATGAAGGAAATGCGGCAGCCAATATGCGCACAGCAAGGTCCCACAAACAGCAATGAGATAAGTGACCAGTTAATCCATTTGGGAACTTAAACTAGACCCTACCCGCTTTGATTTGTAGAGGAGTTCTGATGGGGAAACAAACTCTTTTTTTTTGTTATTTTCTTAGGCTAATGTTAAGCTGTGTTGCAGTTGGAATAATTCATTTCACGATGTAGTCAGTTGTAATCTATATCGGTGTTCCTTCTCTCAAACATCAACACATCTCAGGGTTGTAAAGCATGACTTTCAGAACACAATGATTGCTGTATCATTAAATATACATGTACACAACAACAAAAAACTGACAGCATTAGCGCAATTAATTAATTTTGCATTAGAACCTGATTCTCTACTGATCTGGTGAGATCCTGTCCCATAGTTATTTTATCCCAATGGCTGTTCAATGGAATTTTGATGGATAAGTGGCCATGCTTAGCTCTTGTGAGCAGGGCACGTTTGTCTAAAGACTTCTAAATCCAGCCGGCATGGGTGAAGTGGGTTATCAACCCTTATGGTATGGCTCGCCACTTTTGAGTGGGAGAGTGCTGTTCTGTGGACTTCAGTCTCTTAACTGGATGTGTTTCCTTAACAAGAGTGTAATTATTGACAGGCAGGTCTGTTTTGATTTCTTTTTGGGTTCAATAAAGACTCATTTCTGAAAGAGAATGTTGTTTAATCTAAAGTCTTGTTCAAGACTTTCTACAGCTTTTTACAGAACACACTATGCTGTGATGCATCTAGAATGAAACTGAAAGTAAAACTCCTCTGGACTGCTTGTCTCTCACATGACCTCTGCTGGTCAGGCACAAGTAATCAAAAACACAGACAAATATGCTGTAAGGCATAAGTAATCAAACACAGACAAATATCATCACTATTTGCTGATATCATTACATCTCCCTTTCTTAAAATAAAAGTATTTTACTTTTAACTAACAACATTTAATGAACTTACATTATCATTATCATGATCAAGGTTTTTTACCCTTGCTTTGTGTGTTCACATGAAATATGTCAATACACTAGAACTTGAAGAAAGAATAAGATAACATTACTTCCTTCTTTAACAATAGTCCTTAAATTTGCTCAATGAGTCTCTCAGGAGGCTTCACGTGTCTTGAGGATTTTCTGATTGATTGTCCTTGAATCTGAGTTGTTGCCTCAGATGATTGGTTCTCAGCTGTGTGATCAGGTTGTTCACCAGTATCAGTCTCTTGACCTGCTGTGGCTGGTCCCATGAGAAGATCTCGACGATTTCTTCTCAGAACAGCACCCTCATCTGTCTGAATGGTGTATGGTCTTGGTTGAACTTCACTCAGGACAGTTCCCTTCTGAGTCCATGTGTTTGTTTTGTCTTTCAACCTTACTTGGTCACCAGTGTGGAGTTCAGGTAGGTTTTGTGTTCCTCTGTCATAGTAGTACTTTTGCTTTTCTTTCTGTTGCTCTTTGAACTTCCTCACTTTCTCCCCCTCTTTTGTTTTCAGGAGGTTCTCCGGGATGGGTAGGTTTGACCTTAGCCGACGTCCCATCAGGAGTTGGGCTGGTGACATACCACACTCGAGCGGCGTTGTGCGGTATACAAGCATGCTTTGGTAGAAGTCAGTTCCACTGTCTTTTGCCTTGTACATCAGTCTTTTCACTGTCTGGACCGATTTTTCCACTAGTCCATTGGACTGTGGATAGTGAGGACTTGACGTTGTGTGGACAAAGTCCCACTCTTTGGCAAAGTGTCGGAAATTTGCATTGTTAAACTGGGGTCCGTTGTCTGTGAAGACCTCGCTTGCCACGCCATGTCTGGAGAATATGGCTTTCATACTTCTTATCACAGCTTCTGCAGTGGTGGTGTACAGTCTACAAACCTCTGGATACAGGGAGTAATAGTCTGTGACGACAAGATAGTCCTTCCCTTGACATACGAATAGGTCAGCGCCTACCTTCTGGTAAGGTCTGTCTGGTGCTGGGTGTGGCTTTAATGGTTCTACCGGATTGCTTGCTCGATATTTCAGGCATATTGTGCAGTTTGACACCTCATTTGTCACATCTTGGTTGATTCGTGGCCAGTACATCACCTCTCGTGCTCTTTTCTTACACTTTTCGATTCCCAGATGTCCTCCATGGATCTTTTTTAGCATCTCTCTTCTCAGACTCTTTGGGATAACTATTTTACTTCCTTTGTAAATGATGTCTTCGACCATTGATAGTTCCGCCCTGCAGTTCCAGTACTCTGCTATATCAGGTGAGCAGTCTTGCTTCATGTTGGGCCATCCATCCAAGATGCTTTTTCTCAGTCGTCTCATTGTTTCATCTTTGTTTGTCTCAGTCTTTATGAGCTCCATTTTTGCATCTGCTATGGGCAGTGCACTTGTGATCATGTCCACGTAGGCGTTCACTTTTTCATCCATTGTGGTGTTTGCGGGCTCACTTGGGCCAACAGCTCTGGACAACGTGTCTGCTGTATACATCAGCTTTCCCGGTGTGTACGCAACATTCAGTGTATAGCGCTGCAGCCTAATCATCATTCTTTGTATTCTAAGTGGACAGCTATTCAGTGGCTTTTGGAACAATGCAATCAAGGGCTTATGGTCAGTCTCTACACTGATTGCTTGTCCTGCCACAAACTGGTGAAATCTTTCACAGGCGTATGTGATGCTGAGCAGCTCCTTTTCTATTTGAGCATATTGCGTCTCCGCGTCTGTCATTGAGCGTGATGCATATGCAATAGGTTGCCAGTAGTCATATTTTTGCAGAAGAACGGCACCGAGCCCACTCTGTGATGCATCTGATGATATCTTGATGGGTCTCGCTGGGCCATAAAACCTCAGAACTGGTTCCTCTGTGAGCAGTTTCTTTAGATCGCTCCATGACTTCTCATGCTCATGATTCCATTCCCATTCTATGTTCTTTTCAGTTAGTCTTCTCAGTGGCGCTATTTTTTCTGAGAGGTTGGATATGAATTTACCCATATAGTTGATCATTCCATTAAACCTCTGCACGTCCTTTTTGCATTGTGGCCTTGGCATATTCTCAATGGCAGACACCTTTCTGGGATCTGGTCTGATGCCCTCACTGCTAAGGATATCTCCCACGAATGTCAGTTCTGTCACCCCGAGCTGGCATTTCTCTCTATTCAGCTTCAGGTTTGTTTTCCTTGTTGCTTCCAGCACTTTTTTCAGTCTCTCGTCATGCTCAGTTCTCGTGGTTCCCCATACTATGATGTCATCCATTGATGTATCAACTCCCTCCAGGTGCTCATAGATCATATGGATAGTCTTGTGATACACTTCAGGAGCTGAGGCAATGCCAAATGGTAACCTTAGGAATCTGTATCTGCCAAATGGAGTGTTGAACGTGCACAGTCTTGAACTTGCTTCGTCTAGCTTCATCTGCCAAAATCCTGAGGACGCATCTAACTTGCTGAAGTATTTTGCATTTGCAAACTGTGCCATGATTTCCTCACGTGTAGGAAGCTTGAAGTGCTCTCTCTTTATTGCTCTGTTTAGATCTCTTGGATCCATGCAAATTCTGAGCTTTCCATTCTTTTTGTCCACTACGACGAGGGAACTCACCCACTCAGTTGGCTCATCTATCTTCTGAATCATGTTCAGGCTTTCCATCCTGTCCAACTCTGCCTTCAGTTGCTTTTGAAGAGCAAACGGAACTTTTCTGCATGGATGTATGACCGGTGTCATACTTTTATCTACTCTGATCGTGTGTTCTCCTGGAATGTAGCCTAGACCCTTAAATAGGTCTTTGTACTCTTTCATGAGTTCATCATAGACTGTCTCTCCTTCGCTTTCCACAACGAGGACTCTCTTTACCAGGTTCAGTCTCTCACAGGCTTTTAACCCTAGTATGGCTTGCACATCCTTTGGCACCACGATTAATGCTAGCGTGTGCTCTCTGTCCTTGTGTGTTACTTTGACAATGCATCTTCCTTTCACTGGTATATCAGTACCTGAGTATCCGGTCACTTTCACTTGTATTCCATGTAACTTTGGTCTGGGTCTAATTCTCTTAAAATCGGTCTCTGATATCACATTAACTTGTGCTCCAGTATCCAATTTAAATGGAATGTGTATGTCATTCACTTTTAGTGTCAACATCCAGTCTCTTTCTTTTTTGTTTTCAGACACAACATCTACATTGAATTCCTCTATCTCGCTTTCATCTATTGTATGGACCTTGCTTTGTTGCGCTTGGTTCTTACAGCAACGGGCATAATGGTTGTTTTTGTTGCATCTATTGCATGTTTTACCATATGCTGGACACTTTCTTGGTGGATGCTGTGTACCGCATCGACTACATGACTTCCGATTGTCTCTTTCATTTTTGTTTGCTGGCCACGTCTCTTTTTTCACATTGGCGCTCTCTTTGTTAAACGGTTTGTATCCGTTCTTTCTCACTGCATCCACGTTGCAGCTACTGTCACTGAACAGCTCCTTTGCCTGCAACTTCACAGTCTCTGTAGCCCTACACAATGCTATGGCTTTTCCCAGGTCTAGATCTTGCTCTCTTAGCAGCCTTTCCCTTAGACCATTATCTGGAATACCACACACCAGTCTGTCTTTTATCAACGAGTCTGTGAGTCCCCCAAATTCACACGATTTGCTCCGGTTTCTCAGTTCAGTCACATACTGATCAATAGTCTCGCCGATTTTCTGTACACATGTGAAACATTTGTGCCTCTCAAAGGTCACGTTGCGTTTAGGTATGCAGTAGGCCTCAAACTGTTCCATTATTTTATCTAGCTTCATTTTGTCTCCATCAACAGCAAATATGAAATTATTATATACCTCCAGCGCTGCATCACCCACGACATGTAAGAACACGGACGATTTTTGTTTATCACTTTTCTCGTCAGCTCCGATTGCCGCTAAATACAACTCTAAACGTTGTTTGAACCTTCTCCAATTTTCAGCCACATTACCTGTCAATTGAAGCGTCGCCGGTGGGAGTAAACCTTCCATTTTTTCACTTCGTTAGCTATTCTCTAATGGTAAGCAACGATGTTCTCTTCTGGCTTGCTAATATGTGGAGAGCTGATTTCGCTTACTTGCCACAACTGCTTTCACTGTCCCATCAAGTTGCTAACTTCAGATTTTTTCTCTTTCAGCCACTTCTGACATCATGTTTTGATTTCTTTTTGGGTTCAATAAAGACTCATTTCTGAAAGAGAATGTTGTTTAATCTAAAGTCTTGTTCAAGACTTTCTACAGCTTTTTACAGAACACACTGTGATCGCGTTAGAGAGGGTGCAGAGGAGGTTCACCAGGATGTTACCAGGGCTGGAGCGCTTCAGCTATGAAGAGAGACTGGGCAGATTGGGTTTGTTTTCCTTGGAGCAGAGGAGGCTGAGGGGGGACATGATTGAGGTGTACAAAATTATGAGGGGCATAGATAGGATGGATGCTGAGGAGCTTTTTCCCTTAGTAGAGGGGTCAATAACTAGGGGGCATAGATTCAAGGTAAAGGGCGGGAGGTTTAGAGGGGATTTGAGAAAGAACTTTTTCACCCAGAGGGTGGTTGGAGTCTGGAACTCACTGCCTGAAAGGGTTGTGGAGGCAGAAACCCTCACAACATTTAAGAAGCATTTGGATGAGCACTTGAAATGCCATAGCATACAAGGCTACGGGCCAAATGCTGGAATATGGGATTAGATTAGACAGGGCTTGATGGCCGGCGCGGACACGATGGGCCGAAGGGCCTCTATCCGTGCTGTATTACTCTATGACTCTATGACTCTATGACACTATGCTGTGATGCATCTAGAATGAAACTGAAAGTAAAACTCCTCTGGACTGCTTGTCTCTCACATGACCTCTGCTGGTCAGGCACAAGTAATCAAAAACACAGACAAATATGCTGTAAGGCATAAGTAATCAAACACAGACAAATATCATCACTATTTGCGGATATCATTACAAGGTCCAAGCACAGGCGGTTTTCCAGCAATGAGGAATGCAAAGCCGGTTTTTCAGCTCCAATGTGCCAATGGTGCCTCCATGCATTCAGCACGGAGTGGGTGGAACTCAGGACAGAGAAATGCGCCAGGGCTGTGTTATCTGGATTTAGGTTTGCTCCAACCACATTCGCCACTGAACAACTCCGTACGCACACAATCTCCTGGGAGAGGCAATAAAGCAAAGCAAAACAAACCATGGCCAATCCAGGAAACCCTCTTGGAAATTCCTCTCCGACGGTGGCATAGTGGTTAGCACTGTTGCCTCACAGCGCCAGGGACCCGGGTTCGAATCCGGCCTCGGGCGACTGTCTCTGTGGAGTTTGTACATTCTCCCCGTGTTTGCGTGGGTTTCCTCCGGGTGCTCCGGTTTCCTCCCACAGTCCAAAGATGTGCAGGTTAGGTTGATTGGCTATGATAAATTGACCCTTAGTGTTAGGGGGATTAAATACATGGGGTTACGGGGATAGGGTGGGATATGTGTTGGTGTAGGGGTTATGGGGATCGGGTGGGATATGTGTCGGTGCAGGCTCGATGGGCCGAAATGGCCTCTATCTGCACTGTGGGGTTTCTGTGATTCTGTGATTCTGTGACTCCTTAAGGAAATCGCTCAAGGCCCCCAGGAGACTCTGGTAACCCATAAACTCCTGTGCCATTCCCCGAGTCACTGTGGTCCAAGCTTACTGCGTCTGCGCACAAGGGTTACAAAGCATCGGGAATCAGCTCAGTGGAGACTTAAAGGGCCCATTTGTCACTGGTTAGTAAAAAGTCAGTAATGACACAAACCCTGCGATGGGACATCATGTGTTGTAAAGCTGGAGATGTTAACTGGAGATGTTGATTCCCGAGTTGAAAGGGTTGTCTTATGAGGAAAGGTTGAGCAGGTTGGGCCTATACTCATTGGAGTTTAGAAGAATGAGAGGTGATCTTAGTGAAACATATAAGATTCTGAGGGGGATTGACAGGGTGGATGCTGAGAGGATGTTTCCCCTCGTGGGGGAATCTAGAATCAGAATAAGGGGTCGCCCATTTAAAATGGAAATGAGGAGGAATTTCTTCTCTCAGAGGGTCGTGAATCTTTGGAATTCTCTTCCCCAGAGAGCTGTGGAGGCGGAGTCATTGAATGTATTCAAGGCGGAGATGGACAGACATTTGAGCTACAGGGGAGTCGAGGGTTATGGGGAGCGGGCGGGATAGTGGAGTTGAGGCCAAGATCAGATCAGCCATGATCTTATTGAATGGCGGAGCAGGCTCGAGGGGCCGAAGGGCCGGCTCCTGCTCCTATTTCTTATGTTCTTATGTTCAAAGTGTTTGATTGTCTATTTCTGGCCAAGTCTGGTGCAATGGTGGTTGTAGATGAAGAGAACTGGTTGAAAAGTGAGAACCAGAAAGATAACTCATTTGGCGCCAACAATATTAACTGGCAAAATTAAAATTAACACCGCCTAATTCTGACAGGTTGCAACACTGGGCAAGTCATGGATCCTCTGGGGGAGAGAGAGAGAATGCAGATGGATAATTGCCTTTAATTTCTTTAAGTTTTTCAAAAAGAAATAAACAATAAGTGGCAGTGGGTTGCGGCAATCCCGGGGTAGGAGGCAGTGGGTTATTATTTTGTTGCTGCTCTAGCTCCATGTTATGGGATTTTGACGGGTCTGTTAGCTGAGTTTCTGTGATTGTTGCACTTCC
The DNA here is from genome assembly GCF_052327205.1 of Somniosus microcephalus. NCBI lineage: Eukaryota > Metazoa > Chordata > Chondrichthyes > Squaliformes > Somniosidae > Somniosus > Somniosus microcephalus. Next base: position 1,732,256 of record NC_141020.1, read on the forward strand.
CAACCCTAGCAGCGCCTGTGTTGTGTAATGATATGGTCCATCTGCCAGGAATTCGCTGGGAGAGTAAGCAGACGGTTTGTGAAGGACATGTGATGCTGACATTAGTGGGGATCATTTATTCTGTGTTTATTGATTGCTGGTCTGTCTCTAACAGGAATGCCCATTCTAGCGGTCAATATCACATTCCTGCCATAACTTCCCTGTGTTGTCCCCTAGGCTGCTACATCCTGTCCTTCTCGTTCCGTCAATTCTACCGCCTTCCATCCCACTATCAGATAACGGGATGGGAGGGACAGAATGTGTCACACTATGGGAAATTTAATTCCCGTAACTTCTTGAATGACCTCTATGGAATGACCTTGGAGGAGCATGGGAAGTTTAAATCCACGCTAATTTTCCCAGTGAAGGAGGAGCTGAAGGCTGCCAGCAAACATACTGGGCGTGTTAAAGGGCAGGAACACAAATGCCCAACATCAACTAGAACATGAATTGTGTAACAAAGTACTCCAAATTTTGAGCATAAACATGAACCACTTGAAGAACACTTGTGTTAGTGGAGTGGAGCGGTAAGATCTCAAATGATGAAAAACATGCTTCTCGTCACTCCTTCTCTCCCACCTAGAGTCATTGAGTTTACAGCACAGAAGAAGGTCATTCAGCCCATCACACCTCTGCTGGCTCTTTGAAAAAGCTGTCCACTTAGTCCCATTTCCCCGCTCCTTCCTCAGACCCTTTTATTTTTTCAAATATTTATCCATTTCCCTTTTAAAAGCTATTATGAATTCTGTTCCCACCACTGTTTCTGGCCAGGCATCACAAGTCCTAACAACTTGATATTTTGACTGACAGCTAATGAAATACTTCAGCATGTGCTCAATGATTGATAGACTAGACCCTGAAGGTTACTGCAGGGCTCATGTGAAAAGAAACAACTCCTTTAATTTAATCTGGTTGTAGTACTCGAAGGCACAAATACAAAATTAGCAAAACTCGAGCAAGACTAAAAACTGGAATAATTTTTCCCCTTGCCCCAGTAAGTATGACCGCAGCAATCTTAAACAATGTCTTTATGTAGTGAAAGATTCCAAGGTGTTTCAAAAGATGGGGAGGGAGGAGGAAATCTCAGACACTAAACAGAAATTAGGAGATTAAGAGGTGCTGGCCAAAGGTGTGGTCCAACAGGTTGGGTATTGAGTAAGTTTTGGAAGATGGAAGTGACCTAGATAGGTGGAGGGGTTTAGGAGGAGAGTTCCAGAGTACAGGATCTGAGGGGTGGAGGGTCTGCTGCCATTCATGGAATTGAGGAGTGTGGTAAACCACTGTTTATATTCCACTGTGTACATGCCTGTACATGTCTCGGCTGACTCCTCCCACGAGTCCAGGTATAAAGGTGACTGCTCCACAGTCCCTCTGTATTCTGGACCGGTCGACCACTCGAGGCACACCTTCATTCTCTTGTTAATAAAAGCCTGTTAATTACTCACTTAATCTCAGTCTTTTGAGTTATTGATAGCGCATCAATTTTATTAACAAGATTTTTATAATGGAGAAGATCCTCACACCAGCATGCCTGGACTTAGATCATCGGGAGGTGGACTCATCCACCAAGTTTACTCACTGGCTTAGGTGTTTTGAAAAATTTCTGATCGCCTCCGCTGAAACGGTCAAATCGGACGAAGACAAACTGGATGTCCTGACCTCCAAAGTGAACCACCGAGTGTACTCGGTCATCCAGGACGCGACCTCGTACGCGGATGCTATCAAGCTCCTCAAGGACCAGTACACGCGCCCAGTGAACGAGGTGTACGCTAGGCACCTCCTGGGGAGTCGTAAACAACAACCGGGGGAATCGACCGAGGAATACCTTCAGGCACTGTCTGTGCTTGGCCGGGCCTGTGGTTGTAAGGATGTAAAGGCCGCCGTGTACACAGAGGAACTTATCCGGGACGCTTTTGTAGCGGGCCACAGGTCCAATTACACCCGACAGCGACTGTTGGAGCAGAGTGACCTCGATCTCAACAAGGCCTCTGAACTCGCACTATCATTGGACGCAGCCTACCGGGGCATGGACGCCTACTCCTCTGCACCGTGGACGCCGCGGGGAACGACAGCCTGGGACACGGTAGGACCGTCTCATAGCGCCGTGCCACCCCAGCCACATCCCAGCAACGGCCCAACTACCGCAGCAGTGTCCCAAGGCCAGACAGCAGTGCCCCAAGGCCAGAAATGCTACTTCTGTGGCCAGGCCAAACACCCCAGAGCGCGCTGCCCGGCGAAAAATGCGATCTGCTCGGGCTGCGGGAAGAAAGGACACTACGCCAGCGTCTGCCGAGCCAAAGCCACCCCGAACCCCAGCAGCGCCGCATATGGGCCGTGCGGGCCGCCATCTTGGGCCTCCCCAGCCATGTGCGAACCACCGGAACAGCAGCCATTTTGGACGCCTCCAGCCACATGGGGATCATGGACGCCGCCATCTTGGACGACAGCCGGGACGCAGCAGGCCCCCAACACCGCCTCATCTGATACCCGCAGCGACACACTGACCCCTACGCTGGCCTCCGTTACGCTGGACCAAGCGAGACCGCACCAGCTGGCCCGGTCCACAATGGACATTAAGGTAAATGGTCACGAAACAATCTGCCTTTTTGACTCTGGGAGCACGGAGAGCTTCATCCACCCCGACACGGTGCGGCGTTGCTCTCTCCCAGTCCTGCCTGCGCACCAGCGGATTTCTATGGCCTCCGAGTCCCAGTTGGCGGACATTGGCGGCTACTGCGTGGTGACACTCGTAGTAGAGGGGACTGTGTACGATGATTTTAAACTTCTGGTCCTGCCCCACCTCTGCGCTGCCGTTCTACTGGGGTTAGATTTTCAGTGCCACCTTAAAAGTGTTACGATGGCGTACGGTGGACCCCTCCCTCCACTCACAGTCCGCAGCCAGCAACTTCCAAATTGCCCGCCGCGCACCAGGCGCAACCTCTCCACACTCAGAGTCACCCCCCCCCCACTGTTTGCTAACCTCACCCCCAACTGTAAGCCCATCGTCACAAAGAGCAGGCGATACAGTGCCGGGGACAGGGTTTTCATTAAAACTGAAGTGGAGCGGCTCCTGAAGGAGGGGATTATTGAGGGCAGCACCAGCCCCTGGCGAGCCCAGGTTGTGGTCGTTAAGACCGGCGAGAAACAGCGCCTGGTCATCGACTACAGCCAGACAATAAATCGCTACACCCTGCTGGACGCTTACCCACTCCCCCGTATAGCTGGTATGGTCAACCAGATCGCGCAGTACCGCGTCTTCTCGACCATTGACCTGAAATCAGCATACCACCAGCTCCCTATCCGCCCTGAGGACCACCAGTATACTGCCTTTGAGGCAAACGGCCGCCTCTATCACTTCCTTAGGGTTCCCTTTGGCGTCACCAACGGGGTCTCCGTCTTCCAAAGGGAGATGGACCGGATGGTCGATCAAAATGCGTTGCAGGCCACCTTCCCATATCTGGACAATGTGACCATCTGCTGCCATGACTTGCAGGACCATGACGCAAACCTCGAAAAATTCCTCTGCACCGCCAAACTCCTCAACCTGACGTATAACAAGGAGAAGTGCATATTCCGCACAACCCGCCTCGCCATCCTTGGCTGTGTTGTGGAACACGGAGTCATCGGTCCCGACCCCGACCGGATGCGTCCCCTTATGGAACTCCCACTGCCCCACTGCCTCAAGGCCCTGAAGAGGTGCCTAGGGTTTTTCTCTTATTACGCCCAGTGGGTCCCCTACTATGCGGACAAGGCCCGTCCGCTGATCAAGTCCACCTCTTTTCCCATGACGGCAGAGGCCCGCTTAGCCTTCCACCGTATCAAGGAAGACATTGCCAAAGCCACCATGCACGCAGTGGACGAATCCATCCCCTTCCAGGTGGAAAGCGATGCGTCCGACTTTGCCCTGGCCGCTACCCTTAATCAGGCGGGGAGACCCGTGGCCTTCTTTGCACGAACCCTCCAGGGCCCGGAGACCAGACACTCCGCCGTTGAGAAGGAGGCCCAGGCTAATTGTGGAGGCTGTGCGTCATTGGAGGCACTACCTGGCCGGAAAACGATTTACCCTGCTCACTGACCAGCGTTCAGTTGCGTTTATGTTTAACAACAAGCAGAGGGGCAAAATCAAAAACGACAAGATCTTGAGGTGGAGAATCGAACTTTCCACCTACAATTACGAGATCTTGTACCGGCCCGGGAAGCTCAATGAACCCCCGGATGCTCTATCGCGTGGCACCTGCGCCAGCGCACAGATCGATAGACTGCGGGCCCTCCACAATGACCTCTGCCACCCGGGGGTCACCAGGTTCTTCCACTTCATCAAGGCCCGCAACCTGCCTTACTCCATTGAGGAGGTCAGGACCATGACCAGGAACTGCCAAGTCTGCGCTGAGTGCAAACCGCACTTTTATAGACCAGACAGGGCTCACCTGATAAAAGCCACTCGCCCCTTCGAGCACCTGAGCGTTGATTTTAAAGGGCCTCTCCCCTCCTCCAACCGCAATGTGTACTTCCTCAACATTATTGATGAGTACTCCCATTTCCCGTTCGCCATCCCCTGCCCGGACATGACCAGTGCCACGGTCATTAAATGTCTGAACGACCTCTTCACCCTGTTCAGTTTCCCCAGCTATATCCATAGCGACCGGGGCTCATCGTTTATGAGCGACGAACTCCGTCAGTACCTGCTCGCTAGGGGTATTGCCACAAGCAGGACCACCAGTTACAACCCCCGGGGGAACGGACAGGTGGAAAGAGAGAATGCGACAGTTTGGAAGGCCGTCCTGCTAGCCTTAAAGTCTAGGGGCCTTCCGACCTCCCGCTGGCAGGATGTGCTCCCCGATGCGCTCCACTCTATTCGGTCACTGCTCTGCACTGCCACTAACGCCACCCCTCATGAGAAAATGTTTGTCTTCCCAAGGAAGTCCACATCGGGGACATCGCTACCCGCCATGGCTGACGTCCCCAGGGCCGGTCCTACTGAGAAGACACGTCAGGACCCATAAAACGGACCCCCTGGTCGAAAGGGTCGACCTCCTCCACGCCAACCCCCAGTATGCTTACATTGCGTACCCGGACGGGCGGGAGGACACAGTCTCCATACGAGACCTCGCACCCTCAGGGGCCGCAGTAACCCACTACCCACTACTACCCCCCCCCCCAACGACCCAATATCCAGCCCCAGCAGACGGCGGGCCTGGGCCTGCGACCCGCTCGACACCTACGAGGACTACACACCAGTGCCCCAGCCTACGCGGGACTCGACGCCGGAAGCTTCACTACCCCTGCCGTCGCCACGTCGATCACAGCGGCAGACAAGACCTCCGGAGAGACTCCAATACACTAACTTTTAATACACTTCACCCCGCCGGACTCATTTTAAACAAGGGGTGAATGTGGTAAACCGCTGTTTGTGTTCCACTGTGTACATGCCTGTACATGTCTCGGCTGACTCCTCCCACGAGTCCAGGTATAAAGGTGACTGCTCCACAGTCCCTCTGTATTCTGGACCGGTCGACCACTCGAGGCACACCTTCATTCTCTTGTTAATAAAAGCCTGTTAATTACTCGCTTAACCTCAGTCTTTTGAGTTATTGATAGCACATCAAGGAGGCAACACATCGGTTCAGAAGAGTGGAGGATGATGGCTGAGATGTTGGTCTGGAGGAGGTGGCAGAGGCAGGGTGGAGTGAGGTTATGGAGGGGTCTGTAAACAAGGACAAGCAACAGTCTGGTGCCAACAATGGTGACAGGGTGGTAATACACGGTAACTACAGATGAGGGAGGCCATTCAGCCCATCTTTCCCTAAAGACCTACAATCCCCCATCACAGCCTCAACTGTCTCTTGAATGGCTCCAGAGGTTTTAACTCCCACTGCCTCACCCAGAGTCCATTCCCAGTATTAATCATTCCGTGAAGCACTGCTTTCTGGACTCAGTCCTGAACTCGCTTTTTTCCTATTTCGTACCCATGTCCCTTGAAGTGCAGTCATTGTTTAAATTGACATAGTGCTCAGGATTGAGCTTTCCATTCCCCTTAGTACCTTAGCTACCTCGATCAGATCCCCTCTTGTATGCTTCCATTCAAAACTGGAGTCCAAGATTTTCTAATCCCAGTTCTGATGAAAGGTCATTGACCTGAAATGTATGGCCGCAATTTTAACTCCAGGTGGCTCCCCGCTCAGGCCCGAGTTAAAATTACAGTCGGCTCTCAAAGATATCATCGGGCTGCAACATGCTTATGTAAAGAAGGATCCCGTTGGCTGCGGATGCCTGCTCAGGAGAGCAGGTTAAAATTGCAGATGTTGCGATCATGGCGGCTTTCAGACAGGTGAGAGCCACGAGTGATTTTAACCGCCCACCCGCCAGGTTTCTGTTGAGCGAGTGGGGTTAGAATCGCCTCTGTTACTCTGTTTCTTTCTCCACAGACGCTGCCTGACCTGCCGAGTATTTCCAGCGTTTTCTGTTTTTAATTTTCTAGCCTTTCCTCTGAACCCAGTTCTCAGACACTCGGGATCAGCCTCATGTCCACCTCTCCACCACAACCAGGTATTGGGTGTTTTCCATGTGCCCCTGGGACCAGTATTCAAGCTGCAATCTGACCAGAACACTTTAGCATGACCACTGTAGACTTAATCACTACTGATTTGATAAGACAGCTCAGAATTCCGTTTGATGCACCAATAGCTGCTCTGCAGTAATGGGACATGGTCAGAATTAAGTCTGGTGTCACACCCAGACACTCTAAGTCTTTTCCCCAGGTAGTTTGACGCCACTCATTAAGTCCCCACAGTTTCTTTCAATGTGTAAGACCTTGCACCGCTCTGTACAGAACTCCATCTTTCATAGTTCAGCCCACTTAAAGCGACAGGCAGCTAAACATCCCTGTTTGCAGAACCCAGATTACAGGTGAGCAATGCCAAGGGAGAACTGCTATTAGATATGTGTAAAAGCTTTGCATCTATTGTATCTGTTGCCGTTAAAAGTGCCATTCACGCAAAGTCTGTGTACCTGAGATCAACTAACGCAGCACCGACTGGGAGTCAAACCCAGGATATTCATGCTCAGTACTTCATAATAACACCAAGAGAAGACCCATCAAACCATAGAGCATGTGCAACCTGTCCCATCACTTACACCGCCCTGATCCTGAAAGGCGATCAAGCAAAAGTTCCAGAGCACCTCAACAGCACCACATCTCCCCTATCCAACCCTGGTTCCCTATCCAACCCTGGTCCCCTATCCAACCCTGGTCCCCTATCCAACCCTGGCCCCCTATCCAACCCTGGCCCCCTATCCAACCCTGGTCCCCTATCCAACCCTGGTCCCCTATCCAACCCTGGTCCCCTATCCAACCCTGGTCCCCTATCAAACCCTGGTCCCCTATCCAACCCTGGTCCCCTATCCAACCCTGGCCCCCTATCAAACCCTGGTCCCCTATCCAACCCTGGCCCCCTATCCAACCCTGGTCCCCTATCCAACCCTGGTCCCCTATCCAACCCTGGTCCCCTATCCAACCCTGGTCCCCTATCAAACCCTGGCCCCCTATCAAACCCTGGTCCCCTATCCAACCCTGGTCCCCTGTCCAACCCTGGTCCCCTATCCAACCCTGGTCCCCTGTCCAACCCTGGTCCCCTATCCAACCCTGGCCCCCTATCAAACCCTGGTCCCCTATCCAACCCTGGTCCCCTATCCAACCCTGGCCCCCTATCCAACCCTGGTCCCCTATCCAACCCTGGTCCCCTATCCAACCCTGGTCCATTGCTTCAGTTCTCCCCTATCCAACCCTGGTCCCCTATCCAACCCTGGTCCATTGCTTCAGTTCTCCCCTATCCAACCCTGGTCCCCTATCCAACCCTGGCCCCCCATCCAACCCTGGCCCCCTATCCAACCCTGGTCCCCTATCCAACCCTGGCCCCCTATCCAACCCTGGTCCCCTATCCAACCCTGGCCCCCTATCCAACCCTGGTCCTCTATCCAACCCTGGCCCATTGCTTCAGTGCGTGTGGAGAGTGGCCACTCAGCTGAAGTAGCAGAATGTCATTAGAGACTGGGTAACGGCCAGCAACGGTCACTGCCCCAGGAAAGAATGCATAAAGGATAAAATAGGAAGGAACTGTAAAAGGAAAAATTAATTATCAAGGGTATTGCAGTGTCCATCACTCCCAATGGACCCAACCCCTTCCCATTCACTCCCATTGTCCATCACTCCCAATGGACCAAACCCATTCCCATTCACTCCCATTGTCCATCAGTCCCAATGGACCCAACCCCTTCCCATTCACTCCCATTGTCCATCACTCCCAATGGACCAAACCCCTTCCCATTCACTCCCACTGTACACACTCCCAATGGACCAAACCCCTTCCCATTCACTCCCATTGTACACACTCCCAATGGACCAAACCCCTTCCCATTTACTCCCATTGTTCATCACTCCCAATGGACCAAACCCCTTCCCATTCACTCCCACTGTACACAATCCCAATGGACCAAACTCCTTTCCATTCACTCCCACGTACACAATTCCAATGGACCCAAACCCCTTCCCATTCACTCCCACCGTACACACTCCCAATGGACCAAACCCTTCCCATTCACTCCCACCGTACACACTCCCAATGGACCAAACCCCTTCCCATTCACTCCCACCGTACACACTCCCAATGGAGCAAACCCCTTCCCAGTCACTCCCATTGTACACAATCCCAATGGACCAAACCCCTTCCCATTCACTCCCACCGTACACAATCCCAATGGACCAAACCCCTTCCCATTCACTCCCACCGTACACAATCCCAACAGACCCAACCCCTTCCCAGTCATTAAATTGTGTACATTTACAATGGAGTAAGCCTTTTCCCAGTTGTTCCCATTGTATAGAATTCTTTTGAATCGCATCATATTTATTGACATCAGGTAGAATTCCTGATCCAAACATTCAACATTTCTTAATCCTCAAGGAGTTTAGAAGTCTGAGTAGACTCTAGAAAGTTAGCTTATTGGCGACAGGGACGCAGTTCAGAAATGGAATCATTTCCATGTGGACGGTATGTTGTTGTCTAGCCTTTGATGGATTTGCTGGAGGAATGATTAAACGGACCATAAGACAAACATTTGCCAGATGGCTATTTATATCTGGGTGCTGCTGACCCAAGCCTCATCTCTCGGTGCACCGGTGTTTGTGTCTGTCAGGATTCAACCTGTCCGTGCGGTATGTCCTGTTCCTAATATATGCCATGTTATAAAGATATCTGAATCATCACATTCCTTTTCTCTATGATTGATGCTTTTGTGTACATTCTGACAGTCAGATCTGCCTTTATCAGTTGAACTAAACCCTGCTGTCTCATTGATTATGTGTGTTGTCATCACAATGTAGAAATACTTCTTGCCTTGTGGAGCCCGCACTCTCACTCTGGCTCTCAGTCACTGCGATACACTGCAAGGTTAATCCTCTCAGGAACAAGGGCAACTTGTGCCATCTGTGAAATCTGACAAAGTTTCCATCATTGGCGTTTCATGTTTACCTCTCTGGGCATCACATGGACCATCTGCACGCTGAGGTGCCCGGACCAGTCGAGCGAAGTTGCAAGATCATCATAAACTCATGTTTTCCAGAGGGACAGCCTGTCTGTCCCAGATGACAATCTTTCCTTCCCCCCGCCCCCAATAAATCAAACTCACCGTGTTACAAGACATTTATTTCAATGTTCCACTTGCTGAGATTACCATCTGTGGAATTCTTCAGAAGCTCTCATAAAATACTCGCTTAAAAAACCATGTACTTCAAAATCCTTCTTTAGCTTTTGTTAACTCCTTGTCGGTGACCTGCTATCAGATGTTTCTAGGACATGATCTGGGGCTGAGTTCCTTAAGTTTAGACTTAAAAACGGGACGGGCCGGGATTCGAGCCGACTTAACGCTGCGTTCCCGCTCGTCCTGATTTTCGGGCAGATTTACATCTTGGCAACTGGTTGGAAACAGGTGTGAGCGTAAGTCGGGGTCAATGACCCAGTTGAAAAGCCCACAACCATTTGTGTCGATGCCTGTCTAACTCCAGCCACGTCCTGCTCCTGCTCACTAACTGTGGGCGCTACTAGTCAGGAGGTGACTATTTCCAGCCATCATTAAATCCAGTGAAGCTGACTGGAGCTTTTGGAGTCATTCTAAGGCAGTTGCTTGTGGGTTTTGTAAAAAAAACAAAGACTTGCATTTCTGTAGCACCTTTCACGGCCACCGGATGTCCCAAAGCACTTTACAGTCAATAAAGTGCTTTTTGAAGTGGAGTCACTGTTGTAATGTGGGAAACACGGCAGCCAATTTGTGCACAGCAAGCTCCCACAAATAGCAATGTGAAAACGACCGGATAATCTGTTTTAGTGATGTTGATTGAGGGATAAATATTGGCCCCAGGACACCGAGGATAACTCCCCTGCTCTTCTTCAAAATAGTGCCGTGGGATCTTTAACATCCACCTGACAGAGCAGACGGGGCCTCGGTTTAACATCTCATCTGAAAGACGGCACCTCTGACAGTGCAGCATTCCCTCAGTACTGCCCCTCCGACAGTGCAGCGCTCCCTCAGTACTGCCACTCCGACAGTGCGGCACTCCCTCAGTACTGCCCCTCCGACAGTGCGGCGTTCCCTCAGTAATGCCCCTCCGACAGTGTGGCGCTCCCTCAGTACTGCCCCTCCGACAGTGCAGCGTTCCTTCAGTGTTGCACCTCCGACAGTGCAGTGCTCCCTCAGTACTGCCCCTCCAACAGTGCAGCACTCCCTCAGTACTGCCCCTCCGACAGTGTGACACTCCCTCAGCACTGCCCCTCCGACAGTGCAGCGCTCCCTCAGTACTGACCCTCCGACAGTGCAGCACTCCCTCAGTACTGCCCCTCTGACGTGTAGCGCTCCCTCAGTACTGCCCCTCCGACAGTGCGGCGCTCCCTCAGTACTACCCCTCCGACAGTGCGGCACACCCTCAGTACTGCCCCTCCGACAGTGCGACGCTCCCTCAGTACCGCCCCTCCGACAGTGCGGCACTCCCTTAGTACTGCACCTCCGACAGTGCAGCGCTACCTTAGTACTGCCCCTCCGACGGTGCAGCGCTCCTTCAGTACTGCCCCTCCAAAATGTGGCCCTCCCTCAGTACTGCCCCTCCGACAGTGCAGCACTCCCTCAGTACTGCCCCTCCGACAGTGCAGCGCTCCCTCAGCACTGCCCCTCCGACATGCAGCGCTCCCTCAGTACTGCCCCTCCGACAGTGCAGCGCTCCCTCAGTACTGCCCCTCCGACAGTGCAGCGTTCCTTCAGTGTTGCACCTCCGACAGTGCAGTGCTCCCTCAGTACTGCCCCTCCAACAGTGCAGCACTCCCTCAGTACTGCCCCTCCGACGTGTAGCGCTCCCTCAGTACTGCCCCTCCGACAGTGCGGCGCTCCCTCAGTACTACCCCTCCGACAGTGCGGCACACCCTCAGTACTGCCCCTCCGACAGTGCGACGCTCCCTCAGTACCGCCCCTCCGACAGTGCGGCACTCCCTTAGTACTGCACCTCCGACAGTGCAGCGCTACCTTAGTACTGCCCCTCCGACGGTGCAGCGCTCCTTCAGTACTGCCCCTCCAAAATGTGGCCCTCCCTCAGTACTGCCCCTCCGACAGTGCAGCACTCCCTCAGTACTGCCCCTCCGACAGTGCAGCGCTCCCTCAGCACTGCCCCTCCGACATGCAGCGCTCCCTCAGTACTGCCCCTCCGACAGTGCAGCGCTCCCTCAGTACTGCCCCTCCGACAGTGCGGTACTCCCTCAGTACTGCCTCACCGACAGTGCGGCGCTCCCTCACTACTGCCCCTCCGACAGTGCAGCACTCCCTCAGCACTGCCCCTCCGACAGTGCAGCACTCCCTCAGTACTGCCCCTCCGACAGTGCAGCACTCCCTCAGTACTGCCCCTCCGACATGTAGCGCTCCTTCAGTACTGCCCCTCCGACAGTGCAGCGCTCCCTCAGTACTGACCCTCCGACAGTGCAGCACTCCCTCAGTACTGCCCCTCCGACAGTGCAGCACTGCCTCAGTACTGCCCCTCCGACAGTGCGGCGCTCCCTCAGTACTGCCCCTCCGACAGTGCGGCGCTCCCTCAGTACTGCCCCTCTGACAGTGCGGCGCTCCCTCAGTACTGCCCCTCCGACAGTGCAGCGCTCCCTCAGTACTGCCCCTCCGACAGTGCGGCGCTCCCTCAGTATGGCCCCTCCGAAAGTGCAGCGCTCCCTCAGTACTGCCCCTCCGACAGTGCGGCGCTCCCTCAGTACTGCCCCTCCAACAGTGCGGCGCTCCCTCAGTACTGCCCCTCCGACAGTGCGGCGCTCCCTCAGCACTGCCCCTCTGACAGTACAGCGTTCCCTCAGTACTGCCCCTCCGACAGTGCAGCGCTCCCTCAGTACTGCCCCTCCGACAGTGCGGCGCTCCCTCAGTACTGCACTGAAGTATCAGCCTTGATTAAGTGCTCAAGTCCTAGAGTGCAACTCAGGCAAGAGCACTACCACTGAACCATTCTGACAGAGTAATGGGCAGAAAACTGGGCTAGCTGCAATATGGTTGAACATAAGAATGTAAGAAGTAAGAGCAGGAGTCGGCCATTCGGCCCCTCGAGCCTGCTCCGCCATTCAATATCATGGCTGATCATCGACCTCAACTCCACTTTCCTGCCCGATCCCCATATCCCTCGATTCCCCTAGAGTCCAAAATGCTATCGATCTCAGCCTTGAATATACCCAATGACTCAGCATTCACAGCCTTTCGAGGTAGAGAATTCCAAAGATTCACAACCCTCTGAGTGAAGAAATTTCTCCTCATCTAGGGGCCACAACCCCTTATCCTGAGGTTATGCCCCCTGGTTCTAGACTCTCCAGCCAGGGGAAACATTCTCTCAGCATCTACCCTGTCAATCCCCTTCAGAATCTTGTATGTTTCAATGAGATCACCTCTCATTCTTCTAAACTCCAGAGAGTATCGGCCCATTCTACACAATCTCTCCTCATAGGACAGCCCTCTCACCCCAGGAATCAATCTAGTGAACCTTCGCTGAGCAACTCTCCGTTCCTGGTCTGAGATCCTGGTGTGAAAATCTACCTTAAAATGCCAGTGTGACCTTGGGCTTGGCCTGACTGAGGCTGTGCTCGGTCCCCAGCTCAGATACAAGACCTGTTAAATATATTGACCGTCGGTGCACAACACCCAAGAACAGGAAGATTGCACAGGTCTGCACAGAGAGCTGATACTGTACCGGGTGCCAGGTACCAGCAAGAGCTGCTTTTTCAAGTTAATTCATTCTAAAGGGGTTATTTTTTGAAAGGATAGACAGTACATTTGCAGTTTGAAGTTACCAGGGCAGCTGTTTAATGTCCGTTATGAAAGCACAACCATCGACATCCCTCCATGCTGAAGTAGGATAAGATTGCAATTAGATAACAAAATTGATTTTAATACCAGGCCTTGAGTTCATTTTCCAATTGAAGCTTTGGCATCAGGCTTTCTGCAAATCAATTTCAATTTGCCACGTGGAGAAAAAGTAAAATTGCAGTATTACTGAATTAAAGGGTTTATTTTCAGGCAAATTAAATGACTGCAAGAGCCAGAAATGGTCTTTTATGGAAAACCTCTGTGGGTGCGAGGCTCCTTCACACTGCGCGCCCGCCAGTTACAGAACTCATTTCCATTCCCGAGCAGTGAAGGTTTGTTTTCATCACCTCCTTGTCTCCTGATCATAAACATCACAATCCGATCCTTTCCTCACCTAACATTCTCACACTGCACTGTCCAGAAAGAGTCACTGGACAATGCTCAGGGGCAGGAACCCCGGCTGATTTTCCATTTGTCTAGCCCAATGGCACTGAGGCCAATTGTAGTCCTCTTGCGGAACTCATCTTGTTAATAACGTTCCAAAGTGCAATTGAGTGTTCTGTGCTGACGCTCTGATTCGTCCCTTCCTGCAGGGAATCCAGTCTTCAATATTCAGAATATGGGCTGGAGACGACTAATGGGGAAAATGGTACTGCATTAAATGTACTCAATCATTGATGTCAGATTACCCTTGGTAGAATATCTGCAACAGTGGCCTGGGCAGGACTTCCCTCTGCTTTACCTCTCTCGCTGTTGGGAAGCATTTATCCATCGCCCTCAGTACCGGGGCTGGGCTCAGTACCGGGGCTGGGCTCAGTACCGCAGGGCTCAGTACCACAGCTGGGCTCAGTACCGGGGCCGGGCTCAGTACCCGGAGTACCGGGGCTGGGCGCAGTACCAGGGCTGGGCTCAGTACCACAGCTGGGCTCAGTACCGGGGCCGGGCTCAGTACCGGGGTCGGGATCAGGATCAGTACCGGGATCAGGATCAGTACCGGGGCTGGGATCAGTACCACAGCGGGGCTCAGTACCGGGGCCGGGCTCAGTACCGGGGCCGGGATCAGTACCAGGGCCGGGTTCAGTACCACAGCAGGGCTCAGTACCGGGGCTGGGCTCAGTACCGGGGCCGGGCTCAGTACCACAGCTGGGCTCAGTACCGGGGCCGGGCTCAGTACCGGGACCGGGATCAGTACCGGGGCCGGGCTCAGTACCGGGGCTGGGCTCAGTACCAGGATGCGTGCAGGATCCTTGTTGCAATACGTTACCCTAAGGTAGTGAAGCAGGCCTCCGCTGGGGTTTGACTTTACCGTGTAGAAGTTCAAGGCTTTCAGCTGAAGGTCCCTAGCCTATAGAATCCTAGAATAGAATTATAGAATGATACAGCATCGAAGGAGGCCATTCGGCCCATCCGGTCTGTGCCAGCTCTTCCAATTAATCCTGCTCCACCGCTCTTTCCTCATAGCCCTGAAAATTTGTTCACTTCAAAATATTTCTCCAATTCTCTGTTGAAAGTCACTATTGAATCTGCTTCCACCAGGCAGCGCGTTCCAGATCACCACAACCCGCTGTGTAAAATTATTTTGCTCATGTTACTTCTGGTTATTTTGTCAATCACCTTCAATCTGTGGCCTCTGGTTACCTGTTCTTCTACAAGTGGGAACAATGTGTGAAGGGAGGTCCATGGACAGGTCTTGTACCTTGGCACGATGTTACCGCGCGATGGAGAATCAATCCTCATATCAAAGAAAGAAGGGCCTTGCAATTGTACAGCACCTTTCACAGCCTCAGGATGTGATATACCTATCAATTCATCCAATGAAAAGCAACGAGTTAAGAAAGTAACTATAGGTTTTTATTGGCTAAATAACAGAGCCCACCCTCGTGGGTGATCGGATCCAACAAGGAGGAATACCAGCCAGTCGACCACCTTTATACCTGGGCAGGTAGGTGGAGCCATGGGCGGAGTCAGCAGTGGTCAGCCCAGGTATAACAGCGTGACAAGAGGCGACCTCGTATAGTGATACAACAGTGTGAACAGTGATAACGATATAACAGTGATAACTATAGTATAACGATAGTGAACGATAAAAGTGGTTTACCACATTCACCCCTTGTTTAGATTTGAGTCCGGCGGGGTGAAGTGTACTACCAGTTCTGGTAAGTCAGTCTGTCCGGAGGCCTCGTAAGCCTTTCTGATCGTCGCAGCGGCGGTGTTGCATTCTCCGGTGTTGATGCTGGTGTCTGCGTGGTCGGCGAGGGCTCGTGGGGTTCCGGCATGCCATCTACCTGAGCTGGGATTGGGGGGGGGGGGTAAAGGTGGTGTCTCCGGAATGCCCGAGGGTGCGAGGTCTCGCAAGGAGACTGTGTCCTCCCGCCCG
This sequence comes from Somniosus microcephalus, assembly GCF_052327205.1. Classification (NCBI taxonomy): domain Eukaryota; kingdom Metazoa; phylum Chordata; class Chondrichthyes; order Squaliformes; family Somniosidae; genus Somniosus; species Somniosus microcephalus. The sequence goes on from NC_141020.1 coordinate 1,748,058, forward strand.
TCCGGGTAAGCCACATAGGCGTACTGGGGGTTGGCGTGCAGGAGGTTCACCTTCTCGACCAGGGGGTCCGTTTTATGGGTCCTCACGTGCTTTCGCAGCAGGACGGGCCCCGGGGAGGTCAGCCAGATTGGTAGTGTGGTTCCCGTAGTCGACTTCCTGGGGAAAACAAACATTCGTTCATGGGGGGTGGCGTTAATGGCAGTGCAAAGTAGTGACCGGATGGAGTGCAGGGCTGCCGGGAGGACTTCCTGCCAGCGGGAGGTTGGGAGGCCCTTAGACTTTAAGGCTAAGAGGACGGCCTTCCATACCATCGCGTTCTCTCTTTCTACCTGGCCGTTCCCTCGGGGGTTGTAGCTGGTGGTCCTGCTTGCAGCAATACCTCTCGCTAGTAGGAACTGACGGAGTTCCTCGCTCATGAAGGAGGAGCCCCGGTCACTATGTATATAGTTTGGGAACCCGAACAAGGCGAAGAGGTCGTTCAGGCATTTGATGACCGTGGTACTGGTCATGTCTGGGCAGGGGAAGGCAAAGGGGAAACGGGAGTACTCATCAACGATGTTGAGGAAGTACACATTACGGTCAGAGGACGGGAGGGGCCCCTTAAAGTCGATGCTCAGGCGCTCAAAGGGGCGGGTGGACTTGATCAGGCTTGCTCTGTCCGGCCTAAAGAAGTGCGGTTTGCACTCGGCACAGGTCTGGCAGTTCCTGGTCATGGGCCTGACCTCCTCGATGGAGTATGGCAGGTTGCGGGCCTTAATGAAGTGGTAAAGTCTGGTGACCCCGGGGTGGCAGAGGCCGTTGTGGAGGGTCTGAAGTCTATCACTTTGCGCGCTGGCGCATGTAATTCGTGACAGAGCATCAGGGGGATCGTTCAGCTTACCTGGCCGGTACAAGATATCATAATCATAGGTGGGTAGTTCGATTCTCCACCTCAATATCTTGTCATTCTTGATTTTGCCCCTCAGCTTGTTATTAAACATAAAAGCGACCGAACGCTGGTCGGTGAGGAGGGTAAATCGTTTGCCTGCCAGGTAATGCCTCCAGCGTCGTACCGCCTCCACAATCGCTTGGGCCTCCTTCTCGACCGACGAGTGTCGGATCTCAGGGCCCTGTAGGGTCCTTGAGAAGAAGGCCACTGGTCTCCCCTCCTGGTTAAGGGTAGCAGCTAGGGCGAAGTCGGATGCATCGCTCTCCACTTGGAAGGGGATGGACTCGTCCACTGCGTGCATTGTGGCCTTGGCGATGTCTCCCTTAATGAGGGAGAAGGCTGCGCACGCTTCCCCCGTAAGGGGGAAGGATGTGGACTTCATGAGGGGTCTGGCTTTGTCTGCATAATTGGGCACCCATTGGGCATAGTAGGCGATGAGCCCCAGGGTTCTCTTCAGAGCCTTTGGACAGTGGGGGAGGGGTAGCTCCATGAGGGGACGCATTCTTTCGGGGTCGGGGCCGATGACTCCGTTCTCTACTTCACAGCCGAGGATGGCAAGGCGCGAGGTGTTAAACACACATTTCTCCTTATTGTAGGTGAGGTTCAGCCGTTGGGCCGTACGGAGGAATCTCTCCAGATTAATGTCATGGTCCTGCCGGTCGCGGCCGCAGATGGTGACGTTATCTAGGTAGGGGAACGTGGCGTGCAGCCCGTTCTGGTCAACCATCCGGTCCATCTCCCTTTGGAAGACCGAAACCCCGTTGGTGACGCCGAAGGGAACCCTAAGGAAGTGGTAGAGGCGGCCGTTCGCCTCGAAGGCTGTATACTGGCGGTCCTCAGGGCGGATAGGGAGTTGGTGATAGGCCGACTTAAGGTCGATGGTGGAGAATACCCGGTACTGCGCAATCTGATTGACCATATCAGATATGCGGGGAAGGGGGTATGCGTCCAGCTGGGTGTACCTGTTTATGGTCTGGCTGTAGTCGATGACCAGGCGGTTTTTATTGCTGGTCTTAACGACCACAACCTGGGCACGCCAGGGGCTGCTGCTCCCCTCGATGATGCCCTCCTTCAGGAGACGCTGCACCTCAGAGCTAATGAAAGCTCTGTCCCCGGCGCTGTACCGCCTGCTCTTGGTCGTGACGGGTTTGCAGTCGGGGGTGAGGTTAGCGAACAGGGAAGGTGGTGGGACCTTGAGGGTGGATAGGCCGCAGGTGTTACGCGGTGGGCGGTTTAAAATCTGTTGGTTGTCGACTGTGAGTGGGGGGAGGGGTCCGCCGTATGCTAGCGTGACGCTCTGGAGGTGGGATTGGAAGTCTAGCCCTAGTAGGACGGCGGCGCATAGCTGGAGAAGGACGAGGAGTTTAAAATTTTTATACTCCGTACCCTTAACCGATAGGGTCACAACACAGTAGCCGCTGATGTCTGTGGCGTGGGATCTCGATGCCATCGAGATCCGGTTGCGCGTTGGCAGGACAGGGAGGGAGTAGTGGCTCACCATGTCTGGGTGGATGAAACTCTCCGTGCTTCCGCTGTCGAACAGGCAGGTCGTGGCGTGGCCGTTTACTCTGATGTCCATCATTGACTTGGACAGGTGATGCGGGCGGGCTTGGTCCAGTGAGACGGAGGCTAGTGTATAGCTGAGCGAGTCGTTGTAGTCTGCGGGTGAGGCGGTAGTCGGGTCTAGAGGCACGGTGGCGGTCGAGCGTGGTGGGTAAAATGGCGTCTCCCACGAGGTTGGACAAAATGGCGGAGAAGATGGCTGCCCCCGTAACTCACATGAGGCACTGCTGGTGTCGGTTGCCTGTATCAAAGATGGCCGCCCCCATGACTCACATGTGGGGATGCTGGCCTCTGTTGCCTTGAAGGAAGATGGCCGCCCCCACAGCTCGCATGAGGCACTGCTGGCCTCTGATGATCCACCTCTGCAGGCCTTAGCGAAGTGGCCTTTCTTCATACAGTTTGAGCAGGTAGAGTTCCTGGCTGGGCAGCGCGACCTCGGGTGTTTCACCTGGCCACAGAAGAAGCAGCCGGCGGCCCGATCGCGGGGGTCCGATGTTGGAGCCGGTACCGGGGGTGGCGGTCTCGATCGGGTCCGGGACGCCGACGCTGAGGTAGGTCCCAGGGGCGGTGCTGCGGGGGGTATCGCGGTCGGGGTCGGTCCCAAGTCCCAGGGTCGCGAGTTACAGTACCTTGAGTAGGCCTCGAGGTCCCGATGGGCCACTTCTAGAGAGAGAGCGAGGGCTGCAGCTTTGTCCAGGTCGAGGTCCCTTGCTTCCAGTAGTCCTTGCCGTGAGTAGTCGGACCGCAGGCCTTTCACGAAGGCATCGTGGACATTGTCTTCAGTATTTTCTGCCGCCGTTACCGCTTTAAAGTTACAGTCTCTGCCGAGTGCTTGTAGCACCCGTAAAAATTCCTCCACGGGCTCTCCTGGCTGTTGCGGGCGGGATCTTAGGAGGTGTCTGGCATACATGGAATTTACCGGGGTTTGGTACTGTCTTTTCAGCCGGTTGATGGCGTCCTCGTATGTTTTGAGGTCCCGGATGAGTGCGAATACTTTAGGGCTCACTTGGGCGTTCAGAACTCTTAGCATGGATTTCTGAGGCACGCCGGATTCTCCCAGGTAGGCTTCGAAGCAGCTCAGCCAGTGTTCAAAGTCGAGGGCTGAGTTTGCTGCCTGTGGATTTAGATCCAAGTACGGTGGTCTGAGGGCTCGCAGCCAGGCAGGCTGCTGTGGCTGTTGTAGCTGGGCGTCTGGCTGGTCGCTTGGCTGGTTGTTTGACTGTCCAGGTGTCGACATTTTAAAATTTAGCCAATAAAATTGATATACCTATCAATTCATCCAATGAAAAGCGACGAGTTAAGAAAGTAACTATAGGTTTTTATTGGCTAAATAACAGAGCCCACCCTCGTGGGTGATCGGATCCAACAAGGAGGAATACCAGCCAGTCGACCACCTATATACCTGGGCAGGTAGGTGGAGCCATGGGCGGAGTCAGCAGTGGTCAGCCCAGGTATAACAGCGTGACAAGAGGCGACCTCGTATAGTGATACAACAGTGTGAACAGTGATAACGATATAACAGTGATAACTATAGTGTAACGATAGTGAATGATAAAAGTGGTTTACCACAGGATGGTCCAAAGTGCTTCACAGATCATCACATAATCCTGGCCAACACCACTCCATCAATAACACCACCCACACAGATTCACTCGTCATTCATCTCACTGCTGTGTGGGATCTTGCTGTGTGCATATTACCGGATTGAGAGGCTGCCTGTCAGGCGGGAAAGCCTGCGGCACAGGGCCGCTGCCGAGGAGGGAGGGAGGGATCACGGGGAGGGTGAGATCATGGTCGAGGGGGGGAGATTGGAGCGGAGGAGCTGGTGATCGCGGAGCTGGAAGCAGGTAAGCTTGGGGGGCCGGTGGGGTGGGGTGGAGGGGGGACACTCCTGCTCCTCCTGGCCCACAAGCAGTGCTGGAAAGACACCGGATGGATCCAGCCCTTCTCGTCTCCTTTTACCTGCCAGGATTGAGGCCCGGGAAACCCAACCGAAATGTTTTAAAAATAAAAAGCCGGTGCAAGTAGAAGCATGCAAACTTCCTAAAAGCTTTTTCCTGACTGACCCGCCTCCTGGGAGCGGATTGGTCGCCTGCCTCCACTAAAACCGGAAATGGGTGGGTTGGGGTCAAGTTTGAGATTTTAAAAATATTTACATCTCACCTGTTCTCAGGGGTAAAATTTCCCCAAACGCTACCAAGTTAGGCTGGGTATTGGGTGCAAACATCGCATGAAATAATTGTTCAGGGAAGAAGCCTGTTGTAATGTGACAAACACCAAGTTGTGTACTACTAATCATTTCCCATGGTAAACTCAGAGAGGTGAATCGAATTTGTATCACGGAAAACAGAATTTATTTATAATAGTTCCAGTTCACATCAATTTTTCAAAATTAATGTAAATAAACAATCTTCTACAGAACTCGCCTACGCATTGGTTGTCAAATGCCTTTTATACAACAAGCATATCTGTCTCGGGGAGTTAGAGTTACAGCGATAAATGGAGAGGGGGTCCATGATGGGGAGGGGGGATGGAGAGAGGGAGAGGAGGGGGGAGAATGGGGAGGAGGGAGGGGAATGGGGAGGAGGGAGGAGAATGGGGAGGAGGGGGGAATGGGGAGGGGGGAATGGGGAGGGGGGAATGGGGAGGAGGGGGGAGAATGGGGAGGAGGGGGGAGAATGGGGAGGAGGGGGGAGAATGGGGAGGAGGGGGGAATGGGGAGGGGGGAGGAGGGGGGAATGGGGAGGGGGGAGGAGGGGGAGAATGGGGAGAGGGGGGGAGAATGGGGTGGAGGGGGGGAGAATGGGGTGGAGGGGGGAGAATGGGGACGAGGGGGAGAATGTGGAGGAGGGGGGAATGGGGAGGAGGGGGGAATGGGGAGGAGGGTGGGAGAATGGGGAGGAGGGTGGGAGAATGGGAGGAGGGGGGAGAATGGGGCGGAGGGGGGAATGGGGAGGAGGGGGAAATGGGGAGGAGGGGGGAATGGGAAGGAGGGGTGAGAATGGGGAGGAGGGAATGGGGAGGAGGGGGAGAATGGGGAGGAGGGGGGAGAATGGGGAGGAGGGGGGAATGGGAAGGAGGGGTGAGAATGGGGAGGAGGGAATGGGGAGGAGGGAATGGGGAGGAGGGGGAGAATGGGGAGGAGGGGGGAATGGGGAGGAGGGGGGAATGGGAAGGAGGGGTGAGAATGGGGAGGAGGGAATGGGGAGGAGGGGGGAGAATGGGGAGGAGGGGGAGAATGGGGAGGAGGGGGGAGAATGGGGAGGGGGGAGAATAGGGAGGAGGGGGGAGAATGGGGAGGAGGGGGGAGAATGGGGAGGAGGGTGGGAGAATGGGGAGGAGGGGGGGAATGGGGAGGAGGGGGGGAGAATGGGGAGGAGGGGGGAGAATGGGGAGGAGGGGGGAGAATGGGGAGGGGGGAGAATGGGGAGGAGGGTGGGAGAATGGGGAGGAGGGGGGAGAATGGGGAGGAGGGGGAGAATGGGGAGGAGGGGGAGAATGGGGAGGAGGGGGAGAATGGTGAGGAGGGGGGAGGAGGGGGAGAATGGGGAGGAGGGGGAGAATGGGGAGGAGGGTGGGAGAATGGGGAGGAGGGGGGAGAATGGGGAGGAGGGGGAGAATGGGGAGGAGGGGGGAGAATGGGGAGGAGGGGGGAGAATGGGGAGGAGGGGGGAGAATGGGGAGGAGGGGGGAGAATGGGGAGAAGGGGGGAGAATGGGGAGGAGGGGGGGAGAATGGGGAGGAGGGGGGAGAATGGGGAGGAGGGTGGGAGAATGGGGAGGGGGGAGAATGGGGAGGAGGCGGGGAGAATGGGGAGGGGGGAGAATGGGGAGGAGGGGGGAGAATGGGAGGAGGGGGGAGAATGGGGAGGAGGGTGGGAGAATGGGGAGGGGGGAGGAGGGGGGGAGAATGGGGAGGAGGGGGGAGAATGGGGAGGAGGGGGGGAGAATGGGGAGGAGGGGGGAGAATGGGGAGGAGGGGGGGAGAATGGGGAGGAGGGGGGAGAATGGGGAGGAGGGTGGGAGAATGGGGAGGGGGAGAATGGGGAGGAGGCGGGGAGAATGGGGAGGGGGAGAATGGGGAGGAGGGGGGAGAATGGGGAGGAGGGGGGAGAATGGGGAGGAGGGTGGGAGAATGGGGAGGGGGGAGGAGGGGGGAGAATGGGGAGGGGGAGAATGGGGAGGAGGGTGGGAGAATGGGGAGGGTGGAATGGGGGTGGGGATGGGGGGACGGGGAGGGGGTCGGGAATGGGGAGGGGGAGAATGCGGGGGGAATGGGGAGTGGGATGGGGATGGGGAGGGGGTCTGTGATGGGGCGGGTGGGGTCTGTGATGGGGAGGGGGCACATTTATAGAGAAAGGACTTGGAAAGAGTCTCTGAGAGATAGAGAGAGATAATTGTGTTCTTTACCCAATGCTGGTAAATTATAAACCGTTTATTCCTGCCCTGCACCATACTTTAATAAATAAATCTCTCGCTGTAATCCGGGAGTGAAGGCTGGATCAGGACCATGTGGTTGGATGGAGCTTTTGCCAAGTAGAGTTAGGCTGGGGATGGGGTCAGTGCTCGGTGTCCGGTGACTGCCCGGGTTTATTGAGAATAGTGGATATTTCAGGGGCAACAAAGCCAGACTTGTACACAGAATAAACTGCAGAGCAGAGCAGTATTCGGAGAGGTCGCGGACCGGGGGTGGTCTGTCCGCGGCAATAAACACACGGTGCTTTCAATCAATATAAACCCATTTTTATTACATATGATGAAACGCATTGGGACTTTTTTTTACATTAGAAGCACTTCATAAAAGCAATGTATCATTTGTCCTGTTAAAAAAATTCGCTCGTAAAAAGTTCAAAATGTCATTAGTTTTATGTTTGAGATAAAAAAATAAATGATATTTACCGTCAAACCTATATGCCGGCAGTAATGTTCAGTCACTGGGCAGGGAGGGAGCTGGGTGAAGTTCACAAACAGCAAGTTGTGCAAACGGCTGATTTTATGCTAGAAATGACAGACAGCAAATGTGTGTTGGGGACAATTGCCTGTTGTGTCTCTTCAGGTGGCAGTGCTGGCTCGGGGAGGTCCCGTGAATTCCAGCCCCAGGCCTCTCAGAGAGGCACAAGTGGGAAAGCACAGCGAGAAAATGCTGTTCTTGATGTTTGATGTGCCTCAATAATTCCGAGACTCGATGTTAGCGAAACAAAACAAGGCTTTTATTAACTTAGAAAGTAACACGTAAGAGAGAGAGGTATCTTCCTTCTGGAGACTGAGGCCAGACTGAGCTAGCTTACAAAAGGGGCCAGGTATGGGCGGAGCCCTACACACACAGCACATTCCAGCACATTCCAATAAACAATACAATGAGGACTGGGGGAAGGGAAATGAAACTGAAACCGACCACAGTCACAGGCAGTGATGAATGGAATATTTCATCACATTCACCCCTTCTATAGATTTAGTCTGTTCGGGGGTTTGATAGTCCTCTGCGACTGACGTGGCTGTTGTGGTGCCGCGGGTGTCGGCTGGGTGTCCCCGGTAGTCTCCTGGGTCTCTGCCGGGGGTGCCGCCAGGGTTGTTGAAGGGGTAGTTGGTGGGGGTGCCGTTGGTCGATGTTCTTCCGGGGGTGATGAAAGAGTAGTGGGTGGGTAAGAGTTGCTGTGATCATTGTTGCTGCTATTGCCGTGGTTGTTGTCGATGCCGGCTGGGGCAACGTCTTTTATGGACACGGTGTCCTCCCTTCCGTCGGCGTGCCGGACATATGCGTATTGGGGGTTGGCGTGGAGTAGGTGTACTGGCTCCATGAGAGGGTCCGTCTTGTGGCCCCTCACATGCCTTCGCATGAGTACCGGACCTGGGGTGGAGAGCCATGACGGCATGGATACGCCTGAGGTGGATTTCCGGGGAAAGACAAACATTCGTTCATGAGGCGTGGCATTAGTGGCCGTACACAATAGCGACCGTACCGAATGGAGCACATCCGAGAGGACTTCCTGCCAGCGGGAGATAGGGAGGCCCTTGGTCCTTAGAGCTAGAGTGACTGCTTTCCATACTGTCCCGTTCTCTCGCTCCACTTGGCCGTTACCCCGGGGGTTGTAGCTGGTGGTACAGCTCGTGGCGATCCCCTTGGACAGCATGTACTGGCATAGCTCTTCACTCATGAAGGACGCCCCCCTATCCGTATGGATGTAGCTCGGCATACCGAACAGGCAGAACAGGCTGTTGAGGCATTTAATGACCGTGGCGCTGGTCATGTCTGGGCAGGGGAAGGCGAATGGGAACCGGGAGTATTCGTCCACAATGTTCAGGAAGTAAACATTGCGGTCGACGGACGGGAGGGGGCCCTTGAAATCTAAGCTGAGCCGCTCAAAGGGCCGTGTAGCTTTGATTAAGTGGGCTCTATCTGGGCGGTAGAACCGAGGCTTGCACTCAGCGCAAGTGCGGCAGTTCCTGGTCAGAGACCGAACTTCCTCAATCGAGTAGGGTAAGTTACGGGACTTTATGAAGTGGAACAGCCGCGTGACCCCTGGGTGGCAGAGGTCATTGTGGAGGGTCTGTAGCCGATCCCCGGTGGCGCTGGCACACATCCCTCGTGAGAGGGCGTCAGGGGATTCGTTAAGGGCCCCTGGCCGGTAAATGATGTCGTACTCGAAGGTGGAGAGCTCGATCCGCCACCTAAGAATCTTATCATTTTTAATCTTCCCCCTCTGTTTATTATTGAACATAAACGCTACCGACCGCTGGTCGGTAAGTAGGGTGAAGCGTTTGCCGGCTAGGTAGTGGCGCCAGTGGCGCACTGCCTCCACGATGGCTTGGGCCTCCTTTTCCACGGAGGAGTGTCTGATCTCGGGCCCTTGGAGGGTCCTCGAGAAGAAAGCTACGGGCCGCCCCGCCTGGTTGAGGGTGGCCGCCAAGGCGAAGTCAGACGCATCACTTTCCACTTGAAATGGAGTGTTCTCGTCCACTGCCTGTAGCGTGGCCCGCTCAATATCCTGCTTAATGCTTTTGAAGGCGGCGTGGGCCTCAGCAGAGAGCGGAAAAGAGGATGCTTTCAAGAGGGGGCGGGCTTTGTCGGAGTAGTTGGGGACCCATTGGGAATAATAAGAAAATAACCCCAGGCACCTTTTCAGGGCTTTGGGAGTGTTGGGCAGGGGCAGCTCCCGTAGGGGGCGCAATCGGTCGGGGTCTGGTCCGATTTCCCCATTCTCCACCACGCTGCCTAGTATGCAGAGGCGCGTGGTGTTGAAAACGCACTTGTCCTTGTTGTCGGTGAGGTTGAGTTTTTGTGCGGTTTCCAGGAACCTCTCGAGGTTCGAGTCGTCATCCTGCTGATTGTGGCCACAGATGGTGACGTTGTCGAGGTAGGGGAAGGTTGCCTGCAAGTGGTGGTCATCGACCATGCGGTCCATCTCCCTCTGAAAAACCGAGACCCCATTCGTCACCCCAAAGGGGACTCTGAGGAATTGGTAGAGGCGTCCGTTCGCCTCGAAGGCGGTGTACGGGCGGTCCTCTGGTCTGATAGGGAGCTGGTGGTACGCTGACTTGAGGTCGATGGTGGAGAACACCCGGTATTGGGCGATTTGGTTCACCATTTCTGATATGCGGGGTAGCGGGTAGGCGTCTAGTTGGGTGTACCTGTTGATCGTTTGACTATAGTCGATCACCATCCGTTTCTTCTCGCTACCCCTTACCACTACCACTTGGGTGCGCCACGGGCTGTTGCTGCGTTCAATAATGCGCTCTTTCAGGAGCCTGTCTACCTCAGTCGCGATAAACCGCCTGTCCTCCCAGCTGTACCTCCTGCTTTTGGTCGCTATTGGCCGGCAGTTAGGGGTAAGGTTCGCGAATAGCGAAGGCGGCTTTACCTTCAGGGTAGCCAGACCGCACACTGTGAGGGGCGGCTGGGACCCACCGTACTTGAGCGTGATGCTTTGGTGGTTGCACTGGAAATCCAGGCCCAAGATCACGCTCGCACATAGGTTCTTCATGATTAATACTTTAAAATTATCGTATACAGTTCCGTTAACGCCCAATTGTACCGTGCAGTAACCCAGAATGGTCGATGTCTGGGTTTTATCAGCCATAGAGATGGTACCCTGAGCAGGGACCACCTTTAGGGAGAGTTGCTGTGCCAGTTCAGGGTGGATAAAACTCTCCGTGCTTCCACTGTCAATTAAACATTTAACCCGGCACCCGTTTACCTCGATGTCCACCATTGATTTGGATAGCGGGTGCGGCCTGGTCTGGTCCACTGTGACCGATGCCACTGTAGGGCCCTGATCGATACAAGATGGCGTCCACGCTGTCTGCTCATAAGATGGCGGACCCCACGAGGTCGGGCAAGATGGCGTCCAAGATGGCCGCTCCCACGGCGCACACGCGGCGGTGGCGGGTTTTCCGGCAGTTGGTTTTCCGGCGGGGTTCCCTCTGCACACCTTCCCGAAGTGCCCCTTCTTATCGCACTTAAAGCAGGTGGTGCCTTTCGCCGGGCACAGGTTTCTGGTGTGTTTTGGCTGCCCACAGAAGTAGCAGTTGGGTCCCTGATGCGTCGCGGCTGTCGTAGGGCTTCTGGGGGGAGAGCGGGGCCCCGCCGGTGTCGGGCTGCCGGGCGGGGAAGATGCCTTCCAAGATGGCGGCGCCCTCGGTGCACACGTGGCGGCGTGGATGGCGCGGGCTGAAGAGTAGGCGTCCGAATTTCTCTGGGCCACATCCAGGGATCGCGCGGTGTCCGCAGCCTGTTTCTGGTCCAACCCCGTTTTTTCCAGCAGTCTTTGCCGGATGTAAGTGGAGCTGAGGCCTGTGATAAAGGCATCACGAACAAGCTCGTCAGTGTACACTGCGGCTTTTACATCTCGGCACTTGCAGTCTTTGCCAAGCATTTTCAGGGTGCTTAGGAACTCCTCCACCAATTCCCCAGGTCGCTGTGCGCGAGTAGCGAGCAGATGCCTAGCATACACCTCATTCGTAGGCTGCTGGTAATGCGCCTTTAAGATGTCGCAGGCGGCCAGGTACGTATCGGCGTCTTGGATGAGGGGGTAAACCCGGTGGCTTACCCAATTCCGCAGAATTCCGAGTCTCATCCTCGCAGCGTCCGTAGCGTCTTTGACGGCTGCGGAATTGTCCAGGAAGAATTCCATACACTCAAACCAGTGTCCGAAGCGTGCTGATGCGTCCGGAGCATGTTGATCCAAATCCAAACGTTCGGGTTTCAGGAGTTGATCCATAGTGTTGAAAAATAAGTTAATAAAATTGATGTGCCTCAATAATTCCGAGACTCGATGTTAGCGAAACAAAACAAGGCTTTTATTAACTTAGAAAGTAACACGTAAGAGAGAGAGGTATCTTCCTTCTGGAGACTGAGGCCAGACTGAGCTAGCTTACAAAAGGGGCCAGGTATGGGCGGAGCCATACACACACAGCACATTCCAGCACATTCCAATAAACAATACAATGAGGACTGGGGGAAGGGAAATGACACTGAAACCGACCACAGTCACAGGCAGTGATGAATGGAATATTTCATCACAATGTTTCTGGGTGGGTAGATTGGAGCTCACATTGGATGTTCCCGATGGCGGAGGAGTCCAGAACCAGGGAGTCACAGTCTAAGGATAAGGGGTAAGCCATTTAGGATAGAGATGAGGAGGAATTTCTTCACCCAGAGAGTGGTGAACCTGTGGAATTCTCTACCACAGAGGGCAGTAGAGGCCAATTCATTAAATATATTCAAGAAGGAGTTAGATATATTTCGTAAGGCTAAAGGGATCAAGGGATATGGAGAGAAAGCAGGGACAGGGTACTGAGTTTGGATGATCAGCCATGATCTCATTGAATGGCGGAGCAGGCTCGAGGGGCCAAATGGCCTACTCCTGCTCCTATCTTCTATGTTTCTATGTTTCTATGAAAGCCAAGGGGACATTAGCCCAGTGGAGATGGAGGTGTGAAGAAACTCCTCCCTGTGCACACTATGGAACTGAAACAACACAAATCAGTGTCCCCGGAGAGGAGGAGAGAAAATTGGAGAAACACTTTTTCCTCCCCATAAATGATTCTCCTGGACCAGTTCTATTTAATAAGAGTAAATAGGAAGTGATTTAGTTAATCGGAATTCTATTCCTGAATCAGGCATGCATTTATTGCTGCTTTGTTGTAATTGAACTCAACTGAGCTTTCACGGTGGGGCTGGTTTATTCAGCTCCAGAGAAGGTGACAGATCACCAATACATGTCGCTGCGTGTAATTCAGAAAGCAATATGGGAGGCCTGGTCCTTTGAACTGAACGGCTGTCTGACGTTTCCAATACTGACACCGCGCTGTCCGACACAAATTAAATCCCAGTACTAATGTTTTTAATCAGAACAGCCCATCCTATTAAAGAAACTTCATTAAAATACATGGGCTCCCTCAGTAGATCTTCACCAAGTCCTAAATCATCTCCCTGCATGTTTCCCTGAGTAGAAACACACCAGCAAAATAGCCACATTAGAAAGCAGAGTGCAAGAGCAGGTGATTTGAGTAGATTGGGCCTTTACTCGCTGGAGTTTAGAAGAACGAGAGGTGATCTCATTGAACTATAGAGGATTCTGAGGGGGATTGACAGGGTAGATGCTGAGAGGCTGTTTCCCCCTGGCTGGAGAGTCTCGAACCAGGGGTCACAGTCTCAGGAGAAGGGGTCGGCCATTTAGGACTAGTTATGAATCTTTGGAATTCTCTACCGCAGGGCTGTGGATGCTGAGTCTTTGAGTATATTCAAGGCTGAGATCGATAGATTTTTGGACTCTAGGGGAATCGAGGGATATGGAGATCGGGCGGGAAAGTGGAGCTGAGGTCGATGATCAGCCATGATCTTATTGAATGGTGGAGTAGGCTCGAGGGGCCGAATGGCCGACTCCTGCTCCTAATCCTTATGTTCTTATATGATTTGTCCTGACACGCTTTCATGGATGATCGTGGGCTCACCCCACATCACAAGAACATGTGGTACCTCTACCTCCCCGAACAAAATCAAAGAGTGCTACTAAATCCCTCCATAACCCTCACCTCCGCTTCTCAGCGGATATCAATGCAGTTCTTGTTGAGGGTGTTAACAGGCCCTGAATCTACTTCTATTCCTGGGAGTCTGTTCCACACATCCCTAATGATCCCCAAGCAATGGAATGTCCCAATTTACCCACCAGTATGGGGAAAAATTCATTTATGTAGCATTTTATCACAACTCTCAGCAAAACCATAACTCACTCCACTTACAATTACTGGCCTCGGGGAGTGCGGTCTCTATTGTTAATGTGGGCAAATTCAGCAGCTATTATGTGCATAGCAAGATCCCACAAACACCATCAGTGAGATGAATGTCCGGTGACTTTGTTTTCGGTGGTGTTGCTTGAGGTGAGGGCACTATAGACCAGGAAAGCTCCAGGTTCGGGTTACAGTCTGTGGTCACCTCACCTGGGGTTCTACAACCGATCCTAGTGCCCTTGGGCAGCAGAGGAGAAAGAATAGCCGCGGGTTTGGCTCCTGCTCCTATTTGCTCGCCCTCCTGTGTGTGTGCGAATTTTGGGTGAGGGCAGGAAGAGGTGCGACTGTCAACCACTGCCCCAGAGCCTTGCTCAATGTGAGCAATTTTCATATGCGAGCATATGGAGCAAAGTGCAGACTATTTGACTACAGGAGCCATCAGAACCAAGTCTGATCCAAACCATAGCCACACATGTGCAAAGCCCAGCAGCAGTCGCTGAGACGGGAGAGCTGAGGTTAATTAACTGAGACCAGCTATTTGTGGACACATGAAACAGACTCGCAGAAAAGCTGGGCTGATATCAGTTGACAGATGCATTGAAAGCAACAGAAATATCAACAACAGAGATTTTTTTTTGTCAGTGGAGGCAGGAGAAGGAACTTAGCATTTTCAAAGTAGGGGTCAATGTGCTCCCGCAGAGACACTGAACAGTGCTCAGGTATGGTTCCTAGAATACATCTCTATGGCTGCCAGCTGTCCCTTGTTACCTTTCCCAAGTGCTCATTCCTCGGGTCTCAATTTCAGCAAAGCTCTCCTCATTGGGCTCCCCAGCAACACTCCACATAAACTCCACCTCACCCCAACGCTGCCACTGGCATTCTATCTGGTCCAAGGTCCTGGGCATTCTCACTGACCCCCCCACACTGGATGTCCCAACTCCCGGTGTGTTACTGCAGAAGCCTGCTGAGTCTTTCTGACCCCTCCACCTGCTCAGGTGCCTGCAGCCAGTGGGGAGGGAGGGAGGGAGGAAGGTGTCTGTTGGCCTTTGTAGCGAGAGGATTCGAGTACAGGAACAAGGATGTCTTGCTGCAGTTGTACAGGGCCTTGGTGAGACCACACCTTGAGTATTGTGTGCAGTTTTGGTCGCCTTATCTGAGGAAGGATGTTCTTGCCATGGAGGGAGTTCAGCGAAGATTCACCAGGCTGATACCTGGGATGGCAGGAATGACGTATGAGGAGAGATTGGGTCGATTGGGCTTATACTTGCTGGAGTTTAGAAGAATGAAAGGGGATCTCATTGAAACTTATAAAATTCTAACAGGACTAGACAGACCTGATGCAGGAAGGATGTTCCCGATGGCGGGGAGTCCAGAACCAGGGGTCACAGTCTAAGGATAAGGGGTAAACCATTTAGGACAGAGATGAGGAGGAATTTCTTCACCCAGAGATTGGTGAACCTGTGGAATTCTCTACCACAGAAGGCAGTAGAGGCCAATTCATTAAATATATTCAAGAAGGAGATAGATATATTTCTTAAGGCTAAAGGGATCAAGGGATATGGGGAGAAGGCAGGGACAGGGCACTGAATTTGGATGATCAGCCATGATCTCATTAAATGGCGGAGCAGGCTCGAGGGGCCGAATGGCCTACTCCTGCTCCTATCTTCTATGTTTCTATGTCTGCGTTACTTTGAGATATTTTTTTCCCTCTGCCGTTCTTGCATTCAAGGAGTGAAGGCAGGAAAACACAGGGGGAGATGATGAACAGTCGGTGAGAGAAATGCATCGAATAAACATTCTGATGTGGAGGGTAAAACTTGAGCACTGAACAAAGAGAATGCTGGAAATGGCTCACAATACCGGTGCTATTTTATTCATGAGAAAGGCCTTCATAACTCATGTGTCAAAGAGTCGGCTAATGTCAGTGATACTGTATTGATTTGGGTAAAAATACACTGTGCGCTCACTCAGAATGAATTATTGAATTATTGATTGAGCTCACCAAAGCTTCTCGCTCGCTGCTCTTGGGTCAGGTAGCCCCTCCTGTTAGTGAACAGCTTCTCCCAGGCCCCTGCACAATCCCCGAGCTTGCTCGCTCGCCAGGGGTGACATTAGTTCAGTGTGCTGCGTGGAGCAAAGCTGTAAGCCCATAATTGCTTCACACATACTGCGCAGAGCAAATCTTTGCTTTTTACGGCCATTAGTTAATGTGGAACTGACTCCTCTTGATGTTTATGTCGCTGAACATTGATCAGAAGTTAATCTAATAGAAAATTCCTTTTTTATGTAGAATCACAGGGCAGGTAGGATTCTAACAGTCTGATCATTACTGAGCAAATCCAAGTGGAAAGGATCCCAGTTCAGGACACCACTGAGGGTGAAGAGAACACGAAAGAAAATGGTGAAGGAATGGAGACAGGCATTTATACAACGCCTTAACTTATTGCTCAGAAATCTATCAGAGCACTTCACATACAATGATTTAGCTTCAAGTAAACTGACTAAAATTAATGTGAGCAGAGAAGCCATTGTGTGCACAGCAAGACCCCACAATTAGTAATGAGTGGAATGAGCAGTGAATCTGTTTGTGGTGTTGTGGGTTGAGGGAGAACTCCCCCGCTCTTCTTTAGATAGCACCATGGGATCTTTTAATGTCAACCTGAGCAGGCAGACCGGGCATCGGTTTAATGTCTCACCTGAAGTACGGCCCCTCCGACCGTGCGGCACTTCCTCAGTACTCTCCCTCCGACAGTGCGGCACTCCCTCAGTACTGTCCCTCCGACAGTGCGGCGCTCCCTCAGTACTGTACCTCCGACAGTGCGGCGCTCCCTCAGTACTGTCCCTCCGACAGTGCGGCGCTCCCTCAGTACTGTCCCTCCGACAGTGCGGCGCTCCATCAGTACTGCCCCTCCGACAGTGCGGCGCTCCCTCAGTACTGTCCCTCCGACAGTGCGGCGCTCCCTCAGTACTGCCCCTCCGACAGTACAGCGCTCCCTCAGTACTGCCCCTCCGACAGTACAGCGCTCCCTCAGTACTGCCCCTCCGACAGTGCGGCGCTCCCTCAGTACTGCCCCTCCAACAGTGCGGCGCTCCCTCAGTACTGCCCCTCCGACAATGCGGCGCTCCCTCAGTACTGCCCCTCCGACAGTACAGCGGAGTACTGCCCCTCCGACAGTGCGGCGCTCCCTCAGTACTGCCCCTCCGACAGTGCGGCGCTCCCTCAGTACTGCCCCTCCGACAGTACAGCGCTCCCTCAGTACTGACCCTCCGACCATGCAGCAGAGTACTGCCCCTCCGACAGTACAGCGCTCCCTCAGTACTGCCCCTCCGACAGTACAGCGCTCCCTCAGTACTGCCCCTCTGACAGTGCAGCGCTCCCTCAGTACTGCCCCTCCGACAGTGCGGCGCTCCCTCAGTACTGCCCCTCCGACAGTACAGCGCTCCCTCAGTACTGACCCTCCGACCATGCAGCAGAGTACTGCCCCTCCGACAGTACAGCGCTCCCTCAGTACTGCCCCTCCGACAGTACAGCGCTCCCTCAGTACTGCCCCTCTGACAGTGCAGCGCTCCCTCAGTACTGCCCCTCTGACAGTGCAGCGCTCCCTCAGTACTGACCCTCCGACAGTGCGGCGCTCCCTCAGTACTGCCCCTCCAACAGTGCAGCACTCCCTCAGTACTGACCCTCCGACAGTGCGGCGCTCCCTCAGTACTGCCCCTCCGACAGTGCAGCACTCCCTCTGTACTGACCCTCTGACAGTGCGGCGCTCCCTCAGTACTGCCCCTCCAACAGTACAGCGCTCCCTCAGTACTGCCCCTCCGACAGTGCGGCGCTCCCTCAGTACTGACCCTCCGACAGTGCAGCACTCCCTCAGTACTGCCCCTCCGACAGTGCGGCGCTCCCTCAGTACTGACCCTCCGACAGTACAGCGCTCCCTCAGTACTGCCCCTCCAACAGTGCGGCGCTCCCTCAGTACTGACCCTCCGACAGTGCGGCGCTCCCTCAGTACTGACCCTCCGACAGTGCAGCACTCCCTCGGTACTGCCCCTCCGACAGTACAGCGCTCCCTCAGTACTGCCCCTCCGACATTGCAGCGCTCCCTCAGTACTGCCCCACCGACAGTGCGGCGCTCCCTCAGTACTGACTCTCCGACAGTGTGGCGCACCCTCAATACTGACCCTCTGGCAGTGCGGCGCTCCCTCAGCGCTGTCCCTCCAACAGTGCAGCGCTCCCTCAGTACTGACCCTCTGAAAGTGTGGCGCTCCCTTAGCACTGCCCCTCCGACAGTGTGGTGTTCCTTCAGTGCTGCCCCTATGACAGTGCGGCGCTCCCTTAGTACTTCCCCTCCGACAGTGTGGCGCTCCCTCAGTACTGCCCCTCTGACAGTGCATCTCACTATCGGAGCAGCGGAAGCAGAGGAGGAGCAGTCGGGTATAAAAACCCACGACCAGCGAGGCCCGAGAGCACTCGGAGCAGCGGGAGCAGAGGAGGAGCAGTCGGGTATAAAAACCCACGACCAGCGAGGCCCGAGAGCACTCGGAGCAGCGGGAGCAGAGGAGGAGCAGTCGGGTATAAAAACCCGCGAGGCCCGAGAGCACTTGGAGCAGCAGAGAGCAGCGAGGAGGAGCCCGGCTTAAAAACCGGCGGCAGTTGCGAGGCGTACCAAATCAACAGCAGAGGAGAGGGGTAAATAGTAATCAGTGTGTGACGTCACCAGGGAGCAGCTGGTGCAGTCGGGAGATCAGGAGGCCAGTAACTCTTATATAGGTGGAGCTGTTGCTAAACCCGAAACACTACAGTGTAGTGTCTCCCACCCTTCCACCTCCTCTAACCTTTTAGGGGTTAGGGGAAGTTGAAAAGGTAGGTTCAATTTATTTTATTTCAGGAGCCTAACCTAGGTGGAAAAGGTTCCAGGACAGGAGGCGGCAGTGAAAATACAACACCAGAAAACAGGTAGGTGACTGGTTGGTGAGTACTTTCACAAACTTATTCTAAGTAGAATTCAATAATTAAGCTAAATCGTAGTAAATAAAAGGGTCTTGTAAGGGTTAAGTCATGGAAGGGCAGCTCAGACCCGTGTCATGCTCCTCCTGTGCCATGTGGGAAATCAGGGACACTGTCCCTGACAACTATGTGTGCAGGAAGTGTGTCCAGCTGCAGCTCCTAGCGGACCGCATGGCGGCGCTGGAGCTGCGAATGGACTCACTCTGGAGCATACGCGATGCTGAGGATCTTGTGGATAGCACATTCAGTGAGTTGGTCACACCGCAGGTAAAGGCTAGCTCAGACAGTAAATGGGTGACCAAAAGGCAGGGTAAAGGCAGGAAGGTAGTGCAGGAGTCACCTGCGGTCATCTCCCTCCAAAACAGGTTTACCGTTTTGGGTACTGTTGGGGGAGATGACTTATCAGGGGAAGGCACCAGCAGCCAGGTTCAGGGCACCATGACTGGCTCTGCTGCACAGAAGGGCGGGAAAAAGAGGGATAGGGCTATAGTGATAGGGGATTCAATTGTAAGGGGGATAGACAGGAGTTTCTGTGGCCGAGACCGAGACTCCAAGATGGTATGTTGCCTCCCTGGTGCAAGGGTCAAGGATGTCTCGGAGCGGGTGCAGAGCATTCTGAAGGGGGAGGGGGATCAGCCAGTTGTCGTGGTACATGTAGGTACCAACGATGTAGGTAAAAAGAGGGAGGAGGTCCTACAAGCTGAATTTAGGGAGTTAGGAGCTAAATTGAAAAGTAGGACCTCAAAGGTAGTAATCTCTGGATTGCTACCAGTGCCACGAGCAAATAAGTTTAGAGAGAGTAAGATAGATAAGCTAAATACGTGGCTTGAGCAGTGGTGCAAGGGAGAGGGATTTAAATTCTTGAGGCATTGGAACCAGTTCTTGGGGAGGAGTGACCTGTACCAAGGGGACGGTCTACACCTGAACTGTGAGGGAGCCGATGTCCTCGGGGTAATATTTTCTAGGGCGGTTCGGGAGGATTTAAACTAATTTGGCAGGGGGATGGGAACCTAGGTAGTGGAAAAGAGGGAAGTCATATGAAGTCAGAAATAGATGGTAGAAAGGTGAGAAGCAATAAGCAAAGGAGAGAAACACAAAGGGCCAAACTAATTCATAATGAGAGTGTGAAAAAAGCAAGCCTGAAGGCTTTGTATCTTAATGCTAGAAGCATTAGGAACAAGGTGGATGAATTAGTTGTGGAAATAGAGGTAAACAAGTATGATTTGATTGGGATTACAGAAACGTGGCTGCAGGGTGGGCAAGGCTGGGAACTTAACATCCAGGGATATACAATATTTAGGAAGGATCGGCAAAAAGGTAGGGGAGGTGGGGTAGCATTGCTGGTAAAGGAGGGGATTAATGCAATGGAAAGGAAGGATATTAACTCGGATGAAACGGAATCTGTATGGGTAGAAATGAGAAATAGCAAGGGGAGGAAAACGTTAGTGGGTGTGATATATAGGTCTCCAAATAGTAATATGGAGGTGAGGGAAGGCATAAAAAGGGAAATTAGAGAAGCGTGCGATAAGAGCACAGCTGTCATCATGGGTGACTTTAATTTACATATTGATTGGACTACCCAAATTAGTAAAAATTCTGAGGAGGAGGAATTCCTGGAATGTTTTCGGGACGGTTATCTGGACCAATATGTCGAGGAGCCGACTCGAGATCAGGCCATTTTAGACTGGGTATTGTGCAATGAGAAGGGACTTATCAGCAATCTTCTTGTACGAGGCCCCTTGGGTCAGAGCGATCATAATATGATCGAGCTCTCAGTCGAGATGGAGAGTGAGGAAATTGAATCAGAGACTAAGGTCCAGAACTTAAATAAAGGGAATTACGAGGGTATGAGACGGGAATTGGGTAAGATTGATTGGGTGGTGTTTCTGGGGGGATTGACAGTGGAGAGACAATGGCAAGCATTCAAAGATAGAATGGAAGAATTCCAGAACATGTTTATACCGGTTTGGCATAAAAATAAACCTAAAAAGGTGACTCAACCGTGGATAACGAGGGAAATTAGGGACAGCATAAAATCAAGAAAAAGGGCATATCAACTGGCAAAAAAAAGCACCAGACCGGAAGATTGGGGGCAGTACAGGATACAGCAAAAGAGGACAAAGGGATTAATCAGGAAGGGGAAAATAGAATACGAAAGTAAACTTGCAGCAAACATAAAGACAGACTGCAAAAGCTTTTATCGGTATATCAGGAGGAAAAGACTGGTAAAATCCCAAGTCGGTCCCTTGCAGTCCGATTCGGGAGAATATATAATGGAGAATAAGGAAATGGCAGACCAATTAAACTCATACTTTGGTTCTGTATTCACAAAGGAGGACACAAATAACCTCCCAGGAATATCGGCAAACATAGGGACTAATGAGAGGGAGGAGCTGACAGAAATTAGTATCTCTAGGGATATGGTGTTGGGTAAGTTGAGGGGACTGAAGGCCGACAAATCCCCGGGGCCTGATAAACTACATCCTAGGGTACTTAAGGAGGTGGCCCTGGAGATAGCAGATGCTCTAAGGATCATCTTCCGGAACTCCATTGACTCAGGAACAGTACCCGTGGATTGGAGGGTAGCTAATGTTACCCCAATATTTAAAAAGGGGGGTAGAGAGAAAGCAGGGAATTATAGACCAGTAAGCCTTACATCGGTTGTGGGCAAAATGCTAGAGTCCATTATTAAGGATAAAATAGCGGAGCACTTGACAAATGGGGAAAGGATCGGACAGAGTCAACATGGATTTACAAAGGGTAAATCGTGTTTGACTAATCTGCTGGAATTTTTTGAGGAAGTAACTGGTAAAATAGATGGGGGAGAGCCAGTGGATGTGGTGTACCTTGACTTCCAGAAAGCCTTCGATAAGGTTCCACACAAAAGATTATCATGCAAAATTAAGGCTCATGGAATTGGGGGCAAAGTATTAACGTGGATAGAGAACTGGCTGGCGGATAGAAAACAGAGAGTTGGAATAAACGGCTCGTTTTCGGAGTGGCAGGCAGTGACCAGCGGGGTGCCGCAAGGATCTGTCCTGGGACCCCAGCTGTTCACAATATATATAAATGATCTGGATCAGGGAATTGGATGCAATATTTCCAAATTCGCTGACGACACTAAACTAGGAGGAGGGGTGGGCTCTGATGAGGATGTCAGGAGGCTACAGTGCGATTTGGACAGGTTGGGGGAATGGGCGGATACGTGGCAGATGCACTATAATGTGGATAAATGCGAGGTTATCCACTTTGGGGGTAAAAACAGGAGGGTGGATTATTATCTAAATGGCAATAGATTGGGAGATGGGGAAGTGCAGAGGGACCTGGGTGTTCTTGTGCACCAGTCACTGAAGGAGAGCATGCATGTGCAACAGGCGATTAAGAAGGCAAATGGTATGTTGGCCTTCATATCAAGGGGGTTCGAGTATAGGAATAGGGGTACCTTACTACAGCTGTACAAGGTGCTGGTGAGACCGCATCTGGAGTATTGTGTACAGTTTTGGTCGCCCCATCTGCGGAAGGATGTTCTTGCCATGGAAAGAGTGCAACGGCGATTCACCAGGCTGATACCTGGAATGGCGGGAATGACCTACGAAGAGAGATTAAATAGTTTGGGCTTGTACTCACTGGAGTTTAGAAGATTGAGAGGGGATCTCATCGAAACATATAAAATTATGGCAGGCCTGGACAGGCTGAATTCAGAGAGAATGTTTCCAATGGCCGGGGAGCACAGAACCAGGGGCCACAGTCTAAAAATAGCGGGCAAATCATTTAAAACAGAGATGAGGAAGAATTTCTTCACTCAAAGAGTGGTGAGCCTGTGGAATTCCCTGCCACAGAGGGCTGTGAAGGCTAATTCAATAAATATTTTCAAGAGAGAATTGGATATATTTCTGAAGGCTAAGGGGATTAAGGGTTACGGAGAAAAGGCGGGGACGGGGTACTGAACTGGTAAGATCAGCCATGATCTCATTGAATGGCGGAGCAGGCTCGAAGGGCCGAATGGCCTACTCCTGTTCCTATCTCTATGTATCTCTATGATGTTCCTCTCAGTGCCTTGCTTGAGATGTGGGGACACAAGCAATGCCCCTTTGATAGGCTGGCCCTCACCCTGCGATCTTGATGATCCAGAGCCCTTTTCCATCTGCCAGCGAGATGAAGTCAGGTGATGTATTGAGGAGTTTACCTCAGCCACTTGTGTGTTCTGCCTCTGCTCTCCCAGCAGTGCATTCTCTTCAAATCGATAAATAAATAAGCACAAATAGATAAAGAGTCAATTGCAGAGCTGGGTCGCGGCAGTCTCCTTGCACCTCTCGGACCCGGATTTGAATCAAGCGCAGGACGAGGGGACAAAAACTCTTCACTCTGCCACCGTGCGTGTTATTCAAGAGACAGGTACGGGGTCTCAATCCTGGTCAATCCGTAGAATAACAGTGCCCATCATCTGCACTAAATTCCCAATTCATTTAATTTCCCCCCTTCATTACACTTGTAACAATCCTCAGCCCATGCCCCCTTGCTCCTCATTCACCAACCAGCGCAAATAATTTTTCGCTATTTATCCTCTAAAATCCTTTCAAAATTCTGACATCCTCTATTTGGTTCCACATAAATTCTCTGTTGAAACAGAAAACCTTTATGTTCTGAGAAAAACAATCTTTTGAGCCTTTCTTCCTAACTAATAACCTAATTCCTGGTCTGATTCTAGTGACTCCTCGCTGTCCCCTTTCCCTGACTCTCATATCCTTCCTAAAATGAGGTGCTGAAGGACTGCGCCCATTCCTGCAATCATTGGAATTCTTTTTGTGGAGACAGAAGTCCGAGACGGAATGATGGAGATGGTCTGGGAGGATGAATAAATATTCAGGAGTAAAAACAGACAATGCTGGAAATACTCAGCGGGTCAGGCAGCATCTGTGGAGAGAGAAACAGAGTGAACGTTTCAGGTCGATGACCCTTCGTCAGAACTGGAAAAAAGCTGGAGATGGAACAGGTTTTTAAGCAAGAGTAGGGGCAGGGAGAGGGGGGAGGGGAGGAAAGAACAAAAGGGAAGGTCTGTGATAGGACGGAAGGCAGGAGAGATTGAATGACAAAAGGGTGATGGTGCGAGGCAAAAGGAGATGGTAATGGGACAGGTTAAGAAACAAAAGATGGCTCGAGATGAAGTGTAAATGGCGATGGCAGAATGATCGACAGCTGCCTTGTGAGAGAGAGAAAAAGATAATGATAGGGGCAGAAGTTATGGTCTGAAATTGTTGAACTCGATATTGAGTCCAGAAGGCTGTAAAGTGCCGAATCGAAAGATGAGGTGCTGTTTCTCGAGCTTACGCTGAGCTTCATTGGAACAGTGTAAGAGGCCGAGGACGGAAATATTCAGGAGTGTTGCTTGATTGGCACTGGGGAACCAAAGGCCTTTTTTGAGCTAGTCATGGCCCAATAGTGTAAAGATTAAGTCGCTTGCATCTGAGAGCTAGCATCATCCCAGCAACATCCTGATCAGCATGATTCCCACTCAGGGAAAGCAACCCATTGGCAGCCCAGGAAAGGTTAAAGAAAAAAATTAACGGTGAACCTTTTTCCCAATTTGTTTTACAAACTGGTCACACGGTCGCGCTGGGCTGGGATGCATTGTCGTGTCGGAGGGCGTGGGTCAAAATGGCAAAGACAGCCGCTGACTGTATCACTGTATCACAGTATGGTATGGCAGCTGTAGCTACTATGACCGGAAAGCCCTGCAGCGGGTAGTTAAAACTGCCCAACGCATTACCGGCACCCGGCTACCGACCATAGAGCACATATACCAGAAACGCTGTTTACGGAGGTCACGGTCCATCATCAAAGACCCTACCCACCCCAGCCACAGTCTGTTCGCCCTCCTGCCATCTGGGAGACGCTACAGATGCATTCGCACCCGTACGACCAGATTTAGGAACAGCTTCTTTCCCAGGGCTGTCATCCTACTGAACTCCACAAATAAACTCTAAAGCCTGCACATCTGCCAATGCACTTTATTATGGTTATGTTTATGTTAATGTATTACAAGCCAAATGTGTGTTGAATGTTTAAATGTCTTAATCTAAATGTACACTCTCGGGAGCCGCAAGCCTACATTTCGTTGTACTGCACTTGTGCACTAACAATGACAATAAAAGTTGATTTGATTTGATTTGATTTGATTTGATTTGACTGTTGTGCCTCCTCAGTCCAGAGCAGGAAGGCCCAGGATCGATCCCAGAGCTGTGCTGAGTCAGCGGGCCTCAGCCAGCGTCCCCGGGTCGGGGACGGGGATTCGGCCGAGGTTTCCTGGTTCTTGATCCAACGCCCTTTTAAGAAAAACGTCAACAGCCAAGGAACAAATCTCGTTTCTGTCTCTTCAGACGGTTGCTATGGTTACAGCAGCCTTTCGTTTGCAGCGGCCTCAACAGAGGAGAACAGATGGAGCTGGTGAGAATTCTTAAGTTGCCCCCAAACCGCAGAAGATATTTCATATGGGTTACCTAGGTTACCACCCCCACCCCAGTGATTTTTAACCCATGGGCCGCTGGCGTGTTCAGGATAATGTGTTTCCCCGTTGTAATGTTTTCCGCTAACACTGAGATGCTGAACTGAACATTAATATTACAGTAACAAATCTGCTCACCCGTTAGGGGTAGTTTTACCTCTGGGATATTAACTCTACACTCGCGAATTAAACCAGGGTTTCATTGCGAAATGTGGAATCCTTTTCCTGCAAAAGGCGAAATTCAATGAAACAAAGGCTCCTGGCTTGCTGAACCTATCTCGCGACCTTAGCATGACTTCCTGATTGACCTCATCTCTTTTCCTGTATTGGTGGGGGCCTCGGCCTTTCACTTAGGCTTCTCAATAAAAAAATGTAATGATTGACATGTTATAGTTGACTAAGTTGATTGGGCCGATACTCTCTGGAGTTTAGAAGAATGAGAGGTGATCTCATTGAAACATATAAGATTCTGAGGGGGGGATTGACAGGGTAGATGCTGAGAGGTTGTTTCCCCCTGGCTGGATTGTCTAGAACCAGGGGTCACAGTCTCAGGATAAGGGGTCGGCCATTTAAGACTGAGATGAGGAGGAATTTCTTCACTCGGAGGGTTGTGAATCTTTGGAATTCTCTGCCCCAGAGGGCTGTGGATGCTGAGTCTTTGAGTATATTCAGGGCTGAGATCGAGAGATTTTTGGAGTAAAGGGAATCGAGGGATATGGAGATCGGGCGGGAAAGTGCAGTTGAGGTCGAAGTTGAGCCATGATTTTATTGAATGGAGGAGCAGGCTCGAGGGGCCGAATGGCCAACTCCTGCTCCTAATTCTTATGTTCTTATAGTAACACTGGTTTTTCAATTAGTGAACGAACCTTAATTGGCTACTGGTTTAGACTGAGGAAACCTCAGCCAAGTGCCAAAACCTTGACACCCCCACCCCAAATCTAAAAGTGTTGGTATATAATGGAAAGGGAGGCCCAAGCCTCAGTAATTTGGCCCAATGTTCTTCAGTATCTCTTTTTTCTACCTGAAGCATCATTATTTTAATAAGAACATAAGAAATAGGAGCAGGAGTTGGCCACTCGGCCCCTCGAGTCTGATCCGCCATTCAATAAGATCATGGCTGATCATCGACCTCAACTCCACTTTCCTGCCCGATCTCCATATCCCTCGATTCCCCTAGAGTCCAAAAATCTATCGATCTCAGCCTTGAATATACTCAATGACTCAGCATTCACAGCCCTCTGGGGCAGAGAATTACAAAGATTCACAACCCTCTGAGTGAAGAAATTCCTCCTCATCTCAGTCTTAAATGGCCGACCCTTTATCCTGAGACTGTGCCCCCTAGTTCTAGACACTCCAGCCCGGGGACACAACCTCTCAGCATCTACCCTGTCAATCCCTCTCAGAATCTTGTATGTTTCAATGAGATCACCTCTCATTCTTCTAAACTCCAGA
Organism: Somniosus microcephalus; assembly: GCF_052327205.1. NCBI lineage: Eukaryota > Metazoa > Chordata > Chondrichthyes > Squaliformes > Somniosidae > Somniosus > Somniosus microcephalus. The sequence goes on from NC_141020.1 coordinate 1,774,733, forward strand.
GAGTATCGGCCCATTCTACACAATCTCTCCTCATAGGACAGCCCTCCCATCCCAGGAATCAATCTAGTGAACCTTCGTTACACCGCCTCCAAGGCAAGTATATCCTTCCTTAGATAAGGAGACCAAAACTGTGCCCAGTACTCCAGGTGTGGTCTCACCAAGGCCCTGTACAATTGGAGCAAGACTTCCTTACTCTTATACTCCAACCCCCCTGCAATAAAGGCCAACATGCCATTTTCTCACATGACCAATGCTTAAAAGAGTTAGTTATAAAATATGTTTTAACTAAAGAACTAATTTATTTGAAAACCTACTGTTTTACGTGAGTGAGGTGCCATTGGGCTGCAGGCTGAATCAACAGGTTTATTAATTATTCCTGAATGCAAATTTTTAACCAGCAATCATGTAATAATACATAATTGATATTTAATAACTGTAAGGATTGCTTTATAATTTGTGATAAGGATTTCTGTGTGAGAGTTATGTACGAGAGGGATAGGCCTCCATGGGATGAATGGCCTTCTCTCATTCTGACCTTATAGAATCATAGAATCATAGAATGGTTACAGCACAGAAGGAGGCCATTCGGCCCATCGAGCCCATGCCAGCTCTCTGCAAGAGCACTTCAGCTAGTCCCGCTCCCCCGCCCTTTCCCCGGAGCCCTGCAAATTTCTTTCCTTTAGATACTTATCCAACTCCCTTTTGAAAGCCATGATTGAATCTGCCTCCACCGCCCTCTCAGGCAGTGAATTCCAGATCTTAAGTTTTTTCTTACGTCGCCTTTGGTTCTTTTGCCAATCACCTTAAATCTGTGTCCTCTGGTTCTCGACCCTTTCACCAATGGGAACAGTTTCTCTCTATCTACTCTGTCCAGAACCCTCATGATTTTGAACACCTCTATCAAATCTCCTCTCAACCTTCTCTGCTCCAAGGAGAACAACCCCAGCTTCTCCAGTCAATCCACGTAACTGAAATCCTTCATCCCTGGAATCATTCTTGTAAATCCTTTCTGCACCCTCTCTAAGGCCTTCATATCCTTCCTAAAGTGTGGTGCCCAGAATTGGCCAAACCAGTGTTTTATAAAGGTTCATCATAACCTCCTTGCTTTTGTACTCTATACCTCTATTCATGAAGCCCAGGATCCCGTAAGCTTTTTTAACTGCTTTCTCAACCTGCCCTGCCACCTTCAACGATTTGTGCACATATACCCCCAGGTCTCTGTTCATGCACCCCCTTTAGGATTGTACCCTTTAGTTTATATTTTTCACATGTTATGAATAATTAGGCAATTTAAAGCTTCCAAATGGGATTGAAGTGTGATGGTTAAACTCGAGCAGATGGATTAATGATTAACAGATTAGCAGTGATCATGATGGGTGAATGAAACTGTAACCCAAACAAAGATTACCCTGTAACAGCACTGACAACCATCAGCCACTCAGAATTGGCTGGGGGAGTGGGTGGAGCGGAGGTTGGGCATTTTGGGAAAGAGCTGTGTGCACGTACGAAAGGGAAAGTTTTTTTATTAATTCATGGGATGGGGGAGTCACTGGCAAGGCCAGCATTTCTTGCCCATCCCTAATTGCCCTTGAGAAGGTGGTGGTGAGCCGCCTTCTTGAACTGCTGCAGTCCGTGTGGTGAAGATGCTCCCACAGTGCTGTTAGGGAGGGAGTTCCAGGATTTTGACCCAGCAACGATCAAGTAACAGCGATACACTTCTAAGTCAGGATGGTGTGTGACTCGGAGGGGAACTTGGAGGTGGTGGTGTTCCCATGCGCCTGCTGCCCTTGTCCTTCTAGGTGGAAGAGGTCGCGGGTGTGGGAGGTGCTGCTGAAGTTGGTCGTGCGCGAGCAAAATGGGTCCAATCGTAGCAGCTGATGTAAGAAAACTACGAGGCACTTGGTCTAAGCGTTAAACAAAGCTTTAATCAACTGTTTTACAACATGGAGGTCTAGCTGTGTCTTTCACTAGTTACTGTTAAGAATGTCCTGCACAAGCTGGGCCCGTGCCCCGAGTATTTATGCTCTCCCTGGACAGCGCCACCCGTAGGCCGCTCAGTATTATTTCATAAGTCTTTCTTTCATGAATGACTGATTCATGTCAGCTGCGTTAACACAATACAAGTGGAAGAATGTGAGATGGGCCCAAAAACAATGATCAAAACCTAGGTATCTCCTCCCCAGGTTCCCTGCACATGGCACCCCATGCACGCTCAAACAGGCTCCCGTACAAAGGAAAGGGGAGGAGATTGACTCAGTGGCATGGTGTGCGACGTAACCATCGAGGCATGGTAAGAAGTGGACTTCACCCCCACAAACCTCCCTCACTGCCGAGCTTCTGATCTCAGGAGTCACCAGTGCTGTGTGCGTTAGCCACCTGCCCCATTTTAGCTGGTTAAACTCCAGCAATAGCCCTGCACACCACTGGGGGCGCCAGAGTTTAGCTATTGCCAACCCGCACCTCAATTCTCTGGTCTTGGGGAAGTGAGTGAGTTGCGTCACGTTGCAGAGAAAGTCTGCGCTTCCGATCAAACATGCAGAATGTGTGCCTGGCTCGTGCCTCACTCTTAGACAAGCTCCCACAGCTTGTTTCAAAGAATTGGCAGCAGTGTGGGAGGAGGTTAGAATTTTTACCAAAGAAAAGGATGCCAATAAATAAATAAAAGTGCATGTTGCACAACATTGCTCACGGTGTGTCACGGAATGTTACAATATGGATATTATCGACAAAGTGTGACAGGAAAGTGTTACAGGAAGTAAGTACAACACTAACAAGAAGTGCATGCTATTTATACGGATTATAGACAATTCATAAAAGATAGGGAGCAGATGGGAAGTAAGGAAATGTGTGATGGCCCTCGCTTAGTTTTAGAGATGAGCATCTGATAATTAGTGTAAAGAGAAAGACTTGCATTTCTCCAGCGCCTTTCATGACCTCAGGACATCCCAAAGCGCTTTACAGCCAATGAAGTACTTTTTGAAGTGTAGTCACTGTTGTAATGTGGGAAACGCAGCAGCCAATTTGCGCACAGCAAGCTCCCACAAGCAGCAATGTGATAATGACCAGATAATCTGTTTTAGCGATGTTGATTGAGGGATAAACATTGGCCCCAGGACACCAGGGAGAACTCCCCTGCTCTTCTTTGAAACAGTGCCGTGGGATCTTCTACGTCCACCTGAGAGAGCAGACGGGGCCTCGGTTTAACATCTCATCTGAAAGACAGCACCTCCCTCAGTACCGTCAGTCCAACAGTGCAGTGCTCCCTCAGTACCACCCCTCCGATAGTGCCGCGCTCCCTCAGTACTGCCCCTCCGATAGTGTGGTGCTCCCTCAGTACAGCCCCTCCGACAGTGCAGTGTTCTCTCAGTACCGCCCCTCCAATAGTGTGGCGCTCCCTCAGTACTGCCCCTCCGACAGTGTGGCGCTCCCTCAGTACTGCCCCTACAACAGTGCAGCACTCCCTCAGTACTGCCCCTCCGACAGTGCAGCACTCCCTCGGTACTGCCCCTCCGACAGTGTGGCGCTCCCTCAGTACTGCCCCTCCGACAGTGCGGCGCTCCCTTAGTACTGCCCCTCCGACAGTGCGGCGCTCCCTTAGTACTGCCCCTCCGACAGTGCAGCGCTCCCTCAGTACTGCCCCTCCGACAGTGCGGTGTTCCCTCAGTACTGCCCCTCCGACAGTGTGGCACTCCCTCAGTACAGCCCCTGGACAATGCAGCACGCCCTCAGTACTGCACTGGGAGTGTCAGCCTAGATTTATGTGCTACAGTCCCTGGAGTTGGAGTGTAATTGGAAATTGTCTGGTTTTCAAGTGCTGCATTTAAAAGAATGCTCGCATTCAACGTGACGATCCATTTGGCAGTTTGTACAGGAGCAGACCTTCGCAGGTGGTTTAAAAATAATTAGCTCGCCTCGTCAAGACGAGACTGGACAAAATATGGTAACCAAAGAGAAACGAGGAGGAAGCAAAATGGAGCATAGACATAGAGTCATAACGGCACAGAAGGAGGCCATTCAGCCCATCGAGTCCGTGCCAGCGCTCTGTAGAGCAATCCAGTCAGTCCCATTCCCCCGCTCTATCCCCATAGCCCTGCAAGTTTATTTCCCTCAAGTGCCTATCCAGTCTCCCCTTGAAAACATTGAGTGTCTCCGCTTCCACCACTTCCGTCGGCAGCGAGTTCCAGGTCCTCACCACTCGCTGCGTAAAAAAGTTTTCCCTCACATATCTCACATGGGCAGCACGGTGGCATAGTGGTTAGCACTGTTGCCTCACAGCGCCAGGGACCCGGGTTCGAATCTGGCCTCGGGTGACTGTGTGTGTGGAGTTTGCACATTCTCCCCGTGTTTGCGTGGGTTTCCTCCGGGTGCTCCGGTTTCCTCCTACAGTCCAAAGATGTGCGGGTTAGGTTGATTGGCTATGATTAATTGACCTTTAGTGTTAGGGGGATTAAATACGTGGGGTTACGGGGATAGGGTGGGATATGTGTTGGTGTAGGGGTTACGGGGATCGGGTGGGATATGTGTCGGTGCAGGCTCGATGGGCCGAAATGGCCTCTATCTGCACTGTGGGGTTTCTGTGATTCTGTGATTTCTGTGATATCTCTTGCCCAAAACCTTAAATCTGTGTCCCCTAGTCCTTGTACCATCAACTAGTGGGAACAGCCTTTCCCCGTCTAGCCTATCCAAACCCGTCATAATCTTGTACACCTCGATCAAATCACCCCTCAACCTCCTTTGCTCTAATGAAAACAAATCCAGCTTCTCCAACCTGTCCCTGTAGCGAAGATCCCCCATCCCCGGAACCATTCTGGTAAATCTCCTCTGCACCCTCTCAAGGGCCTTCACATCCTTCCTATGTAAAATGTTTTATCCGCTTGTGTTTTCACATTTTGGTGATTTGTACTTTGGAGTTAATATTCCAGTAATAATTCTCTCCCTGGTAGCTGAGCAGCTTTATGACTGTAATTAGTTGCAAGGTTCCAGTGTGTGAGTTACCAACAAAACTTGGTTTTCCCAAGAAATCAGGGTTTCTGGAGCCCTGTGACAGTCTAAGGGTTAATGCTTATAGTCATAGTCAGAGTTATACAGCACAGAAAGAGGCCCTTCGGCCCATCGTGTCCGCGCCGGCCATCAAGCCCTGCCTATTCTAATCCCATTTTCCAGCACTTGGTCCGTAGCCTTGTATGCTGTGGCGTTTCAAGTGCTCATCTAAATGCTTCTTGAATGTTGTGAGGGTTCCTGCCTCTACCACCCTTTCAGGCAGTGAGTTCCAGATTCCAACCACCCTCTGGGTGAAAACATTTTTTCTTATGAAATTCCTATCCCATTCTCTCCAGGGACAAATTTAAGAAGTCTTCATATGTGCGTGTGAAACAGACATTTTTATTCAGCTTTCTCTGCTTTCCTTCTGATTGGACTGAAGCATTAGTGCTTGTACAGTTTGATTGAAAATGTGTGAATTGACCGTTTCTAATAAATCTCCAGTTTACGAGATTTTAAACTGTTCATGAACATTTCCAGGCAGTGTGGGGTCGTGGGATCCACCTCTGTCCTGTGTAGAATCTCACTCTCTCCCCCAATGCCCCAGGTAGGTGCAGCGTTGAGCAGATCTGTACTGGCAGCAGTGATGTGGCTGCACAATCAGTGCCCTCGGCTTAGGGAGGAGAGGAAATACATTTCAGCCAGAGTTTCCCACTCCTGGTCGCTATCCAAAGACTCTTGTGGCAAGACACACTGGTGTGGAGTTCAGGTGGGACCGGAATGATGTGAGACCCTGTGGTTAAACAGAGAGCTGGATGAGGTACCGCATCTCAGAGAGAGTCAGCACTTTCAGGAGAGGAAGAAAGAAAATTCAAATATTAGCAGAGACTCTATGAATCTTTCTTGTCACAATATGCATCAGAGATTTAATCACCAGTTTTGATGAATTTATAATACCTCGGTTGCCTTGAAAGCCTGCTTTTTCTAGGCAGTTAATAACTCGCTAATGAAATCACAGGAATATGAAGCTTTGATGTCTGTGATTTCTGACCAAGTAATTTTGTTAGTTGGTCAATTAATTTACATTCTTCCCTTAAAAGGTTAGGTGTCAGCTGTGGCTCAGCGGGTAACACTCTTCTGAGTCAGGAGGTCGTGGGGTCAAGTCCCCCTCCAGAGACTTGAGCACAAAATTTATGCTGACACTCCCAGTGCAGTACTGAGGGAACGCTGCACTGTCAGAGGTGCCGTCTTTCAGATGAGGCCCCATCTGCTCTCTCAGGTGGATGTAAAAGATCCCATGGCACTATTTTGAAGAAGAGCAGGGGAGTTATCCCTGGTGTCCTGGCCAATATTTATCCCTCAACCAACATCACTAAAACAGATTGGCCTAGAAATTCAGTTTGGGGCGGCCAGCTCACTCGCGCCCAGAAAGTACCGCTGCGCGCAGAGCCACTTGCGCCCGCCGGAAATTCAGTTTCAGCGCCCCAACTCGAAGGCGGCCGCTATTCAAGGGTTTCGGCGCCCCCGCTTGGGGCGCTGAAACTGAATATCGGCGCGCTAGGTGCTGCAGCGCCACCCGCTGCGGAGCGGCAGGTTGCGGTACTGCAGGCCTTCCTCCCTCTCTTAAGGGGGAGGTGCCTGCAACAGCGAGATCGCCGCTCGTTAGTGCCGGCAAATGAGCCCGGCACCACGGAGAAGTGCTGGGCTCCCGGAAAACAGCCGGCAATGCCGCGGGGGGGGGGGGTGGAGGAGGCCGGGGAAGGAGGTGCGGGCAGGCGGCCGCCGAAAAAGCGGCCGACTGCACCTCCGCCTTAACTCGCCCCACTAACGCTACAGGACGGCCCCGTTTTCTGATCGCTGTTTGCGGCCGCTGCGGAAGAGGCGGCCGCAACTAAATATGGCGGTCGGGCCGGTAGCGGGGCACTGCGCACACCGATGACGTCATCGGTGGCGGCGCAGCGCTACTGGCTAACGCCGCCATTACCGTAGCGCTGAATATCGGCGAAAGCTCAGCAAGTGGCGCAAAAGCCCTCTTTGGGCAAAAACTGGGCGCAAAGCCTACTGAATTTCTAGCCCAGTGTCTCAATGCTGTCTGTGGCAGCTTGCTGTGCGCAAAACTTGTTGATGCCATGCCCGTATGACAGGTAACGAACCATAATGTCCAATATGGCGGGTGGCGTGCACGCACACATTCTGCGCTGGAAGTGCACCAGTGCCATATTGGTGAAGGTTGAAGTATAGGTGCCCAGTGCTCAAGGAACCCAACGCCTGTTTCAGGACTCTTTCCCTATATTGGGCTGTTGGAATGCACTAGCCCAGCGCTGGAGCTGCTGTATTCAGGATAACCAAGTCTGCACTTAAATATTCCTGTGATACTGAGACGTAGCTCATTCTGATTTTGAAATGGCCCTAGGAGATGTCACAAGGCCTGATGTGTAGGGCACCGCCGAGGCTGAAAAGAGTAGGAGAGAGGGAGGTAAAACGCGGAGAGAGGATTACATGACATCAAGCTTAGGCTCAAAGGCTGTGAATCATTGGGGAAAGGGGGAATTGGGGGGGTGGGGCGATGAGGAGTTCCACAGTTTGGGGGTCTTGGAAGAATGAGTTAGCGGAGAAGGCAGTGTGAGCCTGGATAATAGAGGGAGGAGGAAGCGTGTGTAGGATGGGGGAAGGAGCATTTGCAGCTGAGCTGGAACGAGAGAAGAAATCTCAGATGTTCTCACTCTTCCATCTGTCAACTTAGTGCCAGATTTAACTTTTATTAACATTATTTTATTGAGAGTATCCTTTCTCATTGAGCGTGGGTAAGAGGGTAATTTAATGGGGGACTCACCTCATGTCCACAAACCACTCAATCTTCTCTCTTGTGGTTTACCAAATCGGATGAGCCCCTTCAAGTAAAATCACTGCTTTAATGTTCACTCCTAGTTATTCCAGCGCTAAATGATATAGAATGTACCGCACAGCGAGCTTTCATTGCCAAGCTCATGACATCATCTCAATTACCAATGCAGTTATAGTCTTCCAGCCATGGTATGTGCTTGCATCTTCAGCAGTGGGTGGTTTGCAATCGCACTCAGACAGATGAGATGCAAAGGTCTCTTGCACCCAATGCATCAGACGCTGGAATGAGTCTGGGCACTAACATGCTTTTTTCGTACATCAATTGTGTCAACCTATTTTCTTTTCCTAATTGAACACCATGCTCTGCATTCGGAACTGTCCCACAGTGATCCTTGCCGAGGCAAATACTGTATAAATGAAAGTGCCGCTGGTGTTTCAGCGTATGATTGTACTGATGTCTCCTGCTGCAAGACTAGACATGCTGGTGTTGCTTAATTCAATATCTCATCGAGCAAGTGAGCCGGTAGAAAATTCATGCTGTGCTCCTCTGCATTAACATGACCTGATGAATCAAGTCCAGATGATTCTGGGCACCTTTTTAGACCAGAACTTTTAATCAATGTGGAGAAGATTACTTTAACTTCAAGTTAACAGTTCGAGCTGACAACACTGAATAAATCTGATGTGCAGAATTTTCACTTGCAGAGTCCATTTAAGCCAAAATCAGAAAGATAACTAAAAGTGGAAATCTAGCTCTTGTCCCATGGGATGCAAAGGACAAGCAAGCGTCATTGATATGTTCTCTTTCCTTTCCTCTCCTCACAGCCCTGCTGGCTGTCAGATTAGCAAGGATTTCCTCTGGCTGGCTTTCACTAGTAGGATTATCCTGGTGAGAGTGTTAAAACCTTCTTCTTCTTAGGCAGTCCCTCGGAACCGAGGATGACTTGCTTCCACAGTAAAAATGAGTTCTCAGGTGACTGATGAGTCCAATGCGTGACCTACAGTCTCTGTCACAGGTGGGGCAGAGGGTGGTTGAAGGGGCGGGTGGGTGGGTTGCTTGGGTTGACGTGCGCTCCTTCCGCTGTTTGCGCTTGGCTTCCGCTTGCTCCTGCCGAAAAGACTCGAGGTGTTCAGCACTTTCTCGGATGCTTCTCCTCCACTTTGTGCGGTCTTGGGCCAGGGATTCCCAGGTGTCGGTGGGGATGTTACACTTTTTCAAGGAGGCTTTGAGGGTGTCCTTGAAGTGTTTCCTCTGCCCACCTGGGGCTCTCTTGCCGTGTCGGAGCTCCGAGTAGAACTCTTGTTTTGGGAGTCTCGTATCGGGCATGTGGACAATGTGACCCATCCATCGGAGCTGATCGAGCGTGGTCAAAGCTTTGATGCTGGGGATGTTGGCCTGAGCAAGAACACTGACGTTGGTGCGCCTATCCTGCCAATGGATTTGCAGGATCTTGCGGAGGAAGCATTGGTGGTACCTCTCCAGTGCTTTGAGGTGCCTGCTGTACATGGTCCATGTCTCTGAGGCATACAGGAGGGCGGGTATCACTGCTGCTCTGTAGACCATGAGCTTAGTGCCGGGTTTGAGGTCCTGGTCTTCAAACACTCTCTTCCTCAGGCACACTGAAGGCTGCACTGGCACACTGAAGGTGGTGTTGGACTTCATCATCAACGTCTGCCCTTGTTGACAGTAGGCTCCTGAGGTATGGAAAGTGGTCCACGTTGTCCAAGGTCTTGTCGTGGATTTTGATAATCGGAGGGCAGTACTGTGTGGCGGGGGCAGGTTGGTAGAGGACCTTTGTCTTACGGATGTTTAGTGTAAGGCCCATGCTCTCGTACGCTTCGGTGAAGGTGTTGATGATGGTTTGGAGTTCGGCCTCCGAGTGAGCGCAGACGCAAGCGTTAAAACCATGGGCACAGTGTCTGCACCGAATAGGCTGGGATCAGGCTCTCTCACCAAACCAGAGGGGTTTTGGTAGGTCTGTTAATTAGGAAATCTCGTCAGATCCCTCTGTCAGGGTTCAATGGGATTCTCGCCATCAATATCTTTCTTTAAAGAGCTGCCAATGGGAAGTCAAAATAACAAGTGACCCACTTTAAAACAGGGCACAAGTGCCCAGCAGCTTCAACCAACTAGTACCAGGCAGGAAACGCTATGCTAAAAGAAAGACTTGCATTTCTATCGCTCTTTCTGTCTTTCCATTCCTCCTTCAACCAGCAACGCTAAAAAACAGAGCACTTCAGGCCGGCCTCCCACGTTCCACCCTCCCGAGGTCATCCAAAACTCAGCTGCCCGTGTCCTAACTCACACCGAGTCCCGTTCACCCATCACCCCTGTGCTCGCTGACCTACACTGGCTCCTGGTGAAGCAACACCTCGATTTCAAAATTCTCAACCTTGTGTTCAAATCCCTCCATGGCCTCGCCCCTCCCTATCTCTGTAATCTCCTCCAGCCCCACAACCCTCCGAGATCTCTGCGCTCCTCTAATTCTGCCCTCTTGATCATCCCTGATTATAACCGCTCCACCATTGGCAGCCGTGCCTTCAGCTGCCTGGGCCCTAAGCTCTGGGATTCCCTCCCTAAACCTCTCCGCCTCTCTCTCCTTCTTTAAGTCGCCCCTTAAAACCGACCTCTTTGATCAAGCTTTTGGTCACCTGTCCTAATATCTCCTTATGTGGCTCGGTGTCAAATTTTGTTTGATAATCGCTCCTGTGAAGCGCCTTGGGACATTTTACTGTGTTAAAGGCGCTATAGAGGTACAAGTTGTTGTTGGTCATTCATTTCATGACCATTTGTGGGATCTTGCTGTGTGCAAAATGGCTGCCACAATTCTTGCATTATAACAGGCACTGCAGCCGAAAGTAACTCCTTCCGTGTGGAGTGTTTCTGAGAGAGTTGAACAGGCGCTGTGATAATGTAAGTCTTTATTGTACATAGAATGGTTTAATCTGCACATTGTAAATCCATTTCTTGATAGATTTCAGTTCAGTTCAAGGTGAGTGACATCAGCGCTGGATGTCGGTATAATGAGAGAACTACTGTGCATTTCTGATACAAAATTAGAATTCAGGGAAGAGCATGAGTAATATATCTACCGTTGACTGATTGTCCTCTAACTTTCTGTGATAATTGTGTGACTGCATGTCACCGAGATGCAACAGCCCTATGCAAGCAATAAGATCAAACTAAATGTACCGGATTGAACGGAGCACCATATTACAGTGCACGTGGATACAGCATATATGAATATAAACCGGAATCAGTAATCAGGCTACAGGGAGTTTGCCATTGGCCACCTTGCGATGTACAATATTTACGGAGCTCAGACACACAACTGATAGCTGGGCGGGTAAATCTATTGCCGGGGGGAGCCGATACTGAGTCATACAGACTAGATAATTGTTGCTTTGATTCCCAATCAGTGCTAGTCGAGACTTGGCCGCAGTTGAGGAACTTTGGACATTGCCTGGGGCTCCCACTGCCAATCACCAACCCCGTTACTTTGGATTTGGGTGTTGGGGAGAGAAGCAGGATTGGCTGTGATTCCTCCCCCTGTCGAGCAGCTTCACCCAGACTGCAGCATTCGACAGCCAGCCCTGTCAGAACCCCAGCGACATTCTCCGGTTTTCCAATGCCACTCTATTTTTATAGATATCCAGACAGCAGTTAAAAGGTTCTAGCCCAATAACGGGGTCCACGTGAGCTTTATAAACCCTTCTCATGCATTAGGATGCTCATCTGAACCCTCTTTGTTGTTTAATGGCTTTGTAACTCACTCCTGGGTGTCCATTATTCCAAATATCACCGTCCATTTATCAGACTGACAGCCTCTCTCTCCATAAAAACACACTGCAATCAATTCATCTGAATGCACGTTCCTCGAAATGCATTCACACAAGCTGAATGCAAATAAACTTCCTTTTGGCCAAGAATCTGTTATATTTCCATACATTACCCTGTTGTTCGGACTGTGGTTTTTGGTTAAGAGAGGGCTCTCATGTAACAGGATAAAGCAGAGCTCACAACAGCACACATGCCACACCTGACCAACATTAATTGAAGAACGATCATCGACCTGAAACGTTAACTCTGTTTCTCTCTCCACAGATGCTGCCTGACCTGCTGAGTGTTTCCAGCATTTTCAGTTTTTATTTCAGATTTACAGCATCTGCAGTATTTTGCTTTTGTATTAATTGAATTAACACCGTAGGTGCTCCCTACAATCTCCGCCATTATTCAACCTTCTTCCCTTCCCCCCCACCATGTTCTCCTGAAGCCCCCTGATATCTCAACCAACTTACCATTCTTCACCCGTCAGCACAGGCAGTAAGTGCTGGCAGGCAATTCAACTATGAAAGGCATCACAGCTGGGCGGAGCATGTCCTCACCTGACACACGCAGATTTCACAAAGGGTGGTCAATCGATGGCGACCATGGCCGAACTTCCCTCCCTCTCGCACTGAAACCAATTGCAATCCCCCATCTAGTGCCAACCACTGCAATCAGTTAACACAATCGAGGGAGGTCAGTGGGACCTTCTGGCCGACAGCTCAGGGCCACCGTTGACAATCACTGTCGTGACTTCTAGGTTGTTCCCTCAGAGTTGGAATGTGTGGATTTCCCCACTTCCTTTTGAGAAGCCTAGCTTAAGGACCAAGGCTCGTATCGCAGGACATCGAGGGGTAGGGGGAAGAGAGCGGGAATGTGGTATAGAGAGAGAGGATCAACCGTGATCATATTGAATGCTGGAGCAGGCTCGATGGGCCGAATGGCTGACTCCTGCTCCTATGTTTCTATGTAGGACATCACCAAGGTTCAAGATGGAGGTCAAGTTTTTTATTTTTAAGATTAATAAATGTAATGGCCAACTGAGGTACTCTGCTCTGTTGAGATGATTGGTGGGGAACCCTCCTGTTGACTAGATCAATGAGATACAAACGTAAATCAAATAGGAGGAAAAATAGAAGAAAAATATTGATCAACCTTGAAGTGAATAGGAGAGGTAAAAGAAAGACTTGCATTTCTATAGCGCCTTTCACAACCACCGGACGTCCCAAATTGCTTTACAGCCAATGAAGTACTTTTGAAGTGTTGTCACTGTTGTAATGCTGTCACTGTTGTAATGCAGGAAATGCAGCAGCCAATTTGTGCACAGCAAGATCCCACAAATAGCAATGAGATGATTATCTGCTTTAATGATATTGGTTGAGGGATAAATATTGGCCCAGGGCAAAAGGGACAACTCCCATGCTCTTTGTCAAAATAGTGCTGTGCGATCTTGTACATCCACCTAAGAGGGTAGACGTGGTCTCTGTTTAAAGCCCTCCGACAGTGAGGCGCTCCCTCAGTACTGCCCCTCCGACAGTGCGGCGCTCCCTCAGTACTGCCCCTCCGACAGTGCGACGCTCCCTCAGTACTGCCCCCCCGACAGCGCGGCGCTCCCTCAGTACTGCCCCTCCGACAGCGCAGCGCTCCCTCAGCACTGCCCCTCCGACAGTGCGGCGCTCCCTCAGTACTGCCCCTCCGACAGTGCGGCGCTCCCTCAGTACTGCCCCTCCGACAGTGCGGCGCTCCCTCAGTACTGCCCCTCCGACAGTGCGGCGCTCCCTCAGTACTGCCCCTCCGACAGTGCGGCGCTCCCTCAGTACTGCCCCTCCGACAGTGCGGCGCTCCCTCAGTACTGCCCCTCCGACAGTGCGGCGCTCCCTCAGTACTGCCCCTCCGACAGTGCGGCGCTCCCTCAGTACTGCCCCTCCGACAGTGCGGCGCTCCCTCAGTACTGCCCCTCTGACAGTGCGGCGCTCCCTCAGTACTGCCCCTCTGACAGTGCGGCGCTCCCTCAGTACTGCACTGGGAGTGTCGGCCTGTGGAATGGGAATTGAACCCACAAACCTCTGACTCTGAGCTGGGGTGCTACCCAATGAGCCACGGCTGGCACAGGTAGGTAAGATAACAAAAATTACCAAAAAGTCAATCTGCAGATTACTTCAAGTTAAACCCTTACAGCAGGACAATGGTGCACGGGTGGAAACTGGCAATTGGCAAGTTTGGGGCTGATGTCAGGAACTTCTCCAGCACACAGCGATCAGCACATGGGATGGGATTCTGGGTTGGGCAGCAGTTAAGAAACAGATGGGTGTTGTCGTGCGGGAGCTGTGGGCGAGCTATTATTGGACAAACGACTTCTCGTAACTGGATGTATTTTGGGATCTCTGTGTACTGTCCTGAGACAATGGGAAATTCAATTGTATGCTGTTATATATTCTAATTTCATTCAGTTAACCTTTGATACTCCAGGCATTAGCCTAGTATTCCAGAATTCCCAGATAAACCATCTTTCTTCCTGACCTTGCATAACCTTTAGGGAAAGAATTGAAAGTGTGCTAATGATGTCACAACCTAACTCCGGCCATGGAGCTAAATCAGAGTTGATTGCTTAAAAGATTCTGCAGACATTAAGTGGCCAATAAATTTGACTAAGTGCATCATTATTCGATGCAAGTCCTTCTAATTGCATCATTACCAATGTAAGTTGTGATCAAGATCATTTATATTCATGTTCGCAATCTCTGCACTTAATAGCACACAGACCTCCTCAAACACACGGTTAATGCACTGAACCTTCTAATGCTGCAATCTCCACACAATCTGACTGCCACCATGTCCGTTCCAATTGCAGTGCAATCCAATTCTTTTGTTAAAATACCTGGACTGGCAATCTCTAACTTGGCTCCATGGTAGCACTTTCATCTCTGGGAGGGCAGGCTATGGGTACAAGCCCCATATTGGGCCTTGATCTTGATGACACAATGTAGGCATGAACCTCTAATGCTGTAGTGCAGGGGACTTCAACCATCCTAATATAGACTGGGATAGTAATAGTGTAAAGGGTAGAGCTGGAGAAACAATTTCTGAAATGTGTTCAGGAGAATTTTCTTGATCAGTATGTTTCCGGCCCGATGAGGAAGGAGGCATTGCTGGGTCTGGTTCTGGGGAATGAGGTGGGTCAATTGGAGCAAGTGTAAGTAGGTGAACATTTAGGGAACGGTGATCATAGTATCATAAGGTTTAGATTGGCTATGGAAAAGGACAGGGAGCAATCTAGAGTAAACATACTTAACTGGGGAAGGCCAATTTCAGTGGGATGAGAACGGATCTGGCCCGGGTAAATTGGAATCAAAAATTGGCAGGCAAAACTGTAACGGAACAATGGGCTGCCTTTAAAGAGGAAATAGTTCAGGTACAGTCGAGGTACATTCCCACTAGGGGGAAAGGCAGGTCAACTAAAGTCAGAGCTCCCTGGATGACGAAAGAGATAGAGAATATGATGAAGCAGAAAAGGAGCGGGTATGACAGATGTCAGGTCGAGAATACAAGTGAGAATCAGGCAAAATATAGAAAGTTCAGAGGAGAAGTGAAAAAGCAAATAAGAGGGGCAAAGAGAGGGTATGAGGATAGAATGGCAGCTAACAAAAAGTAATCCAAAAGTCTTCTATAGGCATATAAATAGTAAACGGGTAGTAAGAGGAGGGGTGTGGCCGATTAGGGACCAAAAAGGAGACCTACTTTAGGAAGGATGTGAAGGCCTTAGAGAGGGTGCAGAAAAGATTTACGAGAATGATTCCAGGAATGAGGGACTTCAGTTACGTGGATAGACTGGAGAAGCTGGGGTTGTTCTCCTTGGAGCAGAGAATATTGAGAGGAGATTTGATCGAGGTGTTCAAAATCATGAGGGGTCTGGACAGAGAGAAACTTCCCATTGGCAGAAGGGTCGAGAGCCAGAGGACACAGATTTAAGGTGATTGGCAGAAGAACCAAAGGCGACATGAGGAAAAACTTTTTTACGCAGTGAGTGGTTAGGATCGGGAATTCACTGCCTGAAAGGGTGGTGGAGGCAGATTCAGTCGTGGCTTTCAAAAGGGAGTTGGTTAACTACCTGAAGGAAACAAATTTGCAGGGCTACGGGGAAAGGGCGGGGGAGTGGGACTAGCTGAAGTGCTCTTGCAGAGAGCCGGCACGGGCTCGACGGGCCGAATGGCCTTCTTCCATGCTGTGACCATTCTATGATTCTAGTGAGGGAGTGTTGTATGATGCGTTAAACCTGACAATTCATCTGCGTATCATTGAATCCAATGACGCTATTCAGTGAGCAGGGAGTTCGCCCCGTGTCCTGGGCCCTCATTCCACCCTCAATCAACACCGCCACAAAGCAGATGAACTGGTCATTCAGCCCATTGCTAGAGCCATGTTTGCACACATAACATCCCTTCACTAGCAGGCCACAGGGTAAAGCACCTTCAAGGTGAGAAGAGGCTATTTAGATGCAAGTGTTGTTATTTTTAATTAAATTAGATTCAAGTTGGTCAATACAAGAAGCAACGAAGATCAAGGTACAATATTGCAATTGTATAATGAGAGGACCAGACAATGTCACACTGGAAAGCAGCCTGCGTTTCTGCTCCTGAACCCAGGGAGCTGGTGGCAGCATCTGTCAGCTAGCACAGCACAGCACAGGTGGGGACGGTCCTGGTCTGAGCACCTCACAGGGACCCACTGGCTAAATGCTCAGACAGCAGGGAGCCACTAATGCCTTCTTCATGCCAGCTGGTGGTTGCTCTCTCACACACAAAGGATTAGAGCGTTCCAGTCACAAACAGCCCCGCTACATAAAGGTTACTGACTGCTACCATCCAGTGGCTTAGAATTGAACAGCAGCCGTCATTGAGCCAGAGCAAGGCAGTTACTGTGGCACCAGGGCCTCAGACACAAACAGGAGCCCAGAGGGCATCATTTTTCAGCAGATCTTAGTGACTCCTTCTGAAGAGGATACAGGGCGACAAGGTCCCACAATCCCAGCTTTCCGCCCAACTCCTGTTATAACAATAGCCCATTGGACACATTCTTCGAGTATCTGAAATAAAAACAGACAATGCTGGAAATACTCAGTGGGTCAGGCAGCATCTGTGGAGAGAGAAACAGAGTTAACGTTTCAGGTCGATAACCCTTTGTCAGAACTGGAAAAAGTTAAAGTTGTAACAGATTTTTAAGCAAGTGTAGGAGCAGGGAAAGGGAGGAGGGGAGGAAAGAACAAAAGGGAAGGTCTGTGATAGGGTGGAAGGCAGGAGAGATTAAATGACAAAAGGGATGATGGTGCGAGGTAAAAGGAGATGGAACAAGTAAAGAAACAAAAGATGAGTCTAGAGGAGGTGTAAATGGGAATGGCAGAAACATCAACAGCTGCCATCTGAAAGAAAAAGTAGGGGCAGAGGTTATGGTCTGAAATTGTTGAACTCTATGTTGAGTCCGGCAGGCTGTAAAGTGCCGAATCGAAAGATGAGGTGCTGTTCCTCGAGCTTACGTTGAGCTTCATTGGAACAGTGTAAGAGGCCGAGGACAGAGAGGTCCGAGTGGGAGTGGAGCGGAGAATTAAAGTGACAGGTGACCGGAAGCTCGGGGTCACCCTTACGGACTGAACGGAGGTGTTCCGCAAAGCGGTCACCCAATCTGCGTTTGGTCTCCCCAATGTAAAGGAGACCACATCGTGAGCAGCGAACACAGTATACTAAATTGCAGGAAGTACAAGTAAATCGCTGTTTCACCTGGATTCCTCTGCTCCTATTTTTTCCAGTTCTGATGAAGGGTCCCAGACCTGAAATGTTAACTCTGTTTCTCTCTCCACAGACGCTGCCTGGCCTGCTGAGTATTTCCAGCATTTTCTGTTTTTATTTCAGATTTCCAGCATCTGCAGTATTTTGCTTTTGTTCTCCGAGTATAGATACATAGAAACATAGAAGATAGGAGCAGGAGTAGGCCATTCGGCCCCTCGAGCCCGCTCCGCCATTCAATGAGATCATGGCTGATCATCCAAATTCAGTACCCTGTCCCTGCCTTCTCCCCATATCCCTTGATCCCTTTAACCTTAAGAAATATATCCAACTCCTTCTTGAATATATTTAATGAATTGGCCTCAACTGCCTTGTGTGGTAGAGAATTCCACAGGTTCACCACTCTCTGGGTGAAGAAATTCCTCCTCATCTCTGTCCTAAATGGCTTAGAGCTTAGTATCTGTTGGAGCTACTGCGCTCAGACTGGGTATTGGTAGTAAAAACCGCCCCTAAAGGGAGTTCTTGCAAGGTGAGCTATGCATTAATTTAACTGCAGCATGCACGTTAATGTGACACTCCTTTGTACTCTTCTTAAAAATTCATTCTTGGGATGTGGGCGTCGCTGGCATGGCTGGCATTTATTGCCCGTCCCTAAATACAACTGAGTGGCTTTCTAGGCCACTTCGGAGGGCAGTTAAGAGTCAACCACATTGGAGTGAGACTGGAGTCACATTTTAAAACATTTGTTCATGGGATGTGGGCGTCTCTGGCAAAGCCAGCATTTATTGCCCATCCCTAAATGCCCTTGAGAAGGTGGTGGTGAGCCGCCTTCTTCAACCGCTGCAGTCCGTGTGGTGAAGGTACTCCCACAGTGCTGTTAGGGAGGGAGTTTGACCCAGCAACGATGAAGGATCGGTCATATATTTCTAAGTCAGGATGGTGTGAGACTCGGAGGGGAACTTGGAGGTGGCGGTGTTCCCGTGCGCCTGCTGCCCTTGTCCTTCTAGGTGGAAGAGGTCGCGGGTTTGGGAGGTGCTGCCGAAGAAGCCTTGGCGAGTTGCTGCAGTGCATCTTGTAGATGGTACACACTGCAGCCACGGTGCGCCGGTGGTGGAGGGAGTGAATGTTTAAGGTGGTGGATGGGGTGTCGATCAAGCGGGCTGCTTTGTCTTGACTAGACATATAGATCAGACCGGGTAAGGACGTCAGGTTTCCTTCCCTAAAGGCATTGTGAACCAGTTGGGTTTTCACGACAATCCAACAGATTCAGGGTCACTTTTACTGATCCCAGCTTTTCATTTCCAGATATTTTAAACAATTTCAATTCTCAAACTGCCCTGGTGAGATTTGAGTTCACGTTCTCTGGATTACTAGTCCATGCCTCTGAGTAACATAACCACTACACCAACCTACCCTAAGGAAGCTGTTTACAACGGACATAACAAGCAACTGATATGCTAAGTTTACAGCTCAGTGCTGTAAGTTATAATCTACCCACTGATTCTGGTTCTGGATCTAACCACTTGGTCCTGAACTGAAACATTGGCAATTATCTCCAAATGCTTATACTCAAACTGGTGTGTTCACACTGTAACTGGTCCTCAATCAGCAGGCTATGTGCTCTGCTGCCTCTAACATATCAGTGCAATGAAGATATGGCCAATGGGTAAGACAGGACATCACGTTGTCATAGCAAGGGAGGTCTGAACAAAATGGTTGATGCTTGTCAGCAGTTTGTAAGGTGTCAGCTGTGGCTCAGTGAATCGCACTCTCGCCTCTGAGTCAGAGGTTTTTGTGGGTTGGAGCCCCACTTCAGAGACTTGAGTACATAATCTAGGCTGACACTCTCAGGGCAGTGCTGAGGGAGTGCTGCACTGTTGGAGGTGCCGTCTTTCGGATGAGACGTTACACCGAGGCCTCTTGGCTAAATGTAAAAGATCTCGAAGAAGAGCAGGGGAGTTCTCCCCGGTGTCCTGGGCCAAAATTTATACCTCAACAATTACCTGGTCATTAATCTCATTTATGGGAGCTTGCTGTGCGCAAATTGGCTGCCGCGTTTCCTACATTACAACGGTGACTACGCATCCAAAGTACTTCATTGGCTGTAAAGCGCTTTGGGACATCCTGAGGTTGTGAAAGGCGCTACAGAAATGCATGTTCTTTCTTAAAGCATGTGTGGCTGAGAGAAATACCAGTGAGCGCACAGATTCCTGCCTCCCGAACATCTAGGACTGGTAACAGTGGAGGTGACCAGACTCTCCTTGGACGCAAGCCATTTCACTGAGAACACTTAACCGACAATACCGAGGGTCAGCAGAGTCAGATTTGATGCATGGAAGGATCATGTCCCAATACACATTGAAACACAGACAAAGAAACCTGACTTATAGGCTTGTCGAATTCCATATTGTCGCTCAATAGTTATCATAGGTGAAGGACAGACTAATTGTTATGAAAGCTACTTAATGAGATATTGATTCAGTCTGAGTTGAACACACAAGAAATCAATTTCACAAGAGAAAGTAAGGATGCAAGAGTAGGCCCAACCTGTCCTTCTGATATTCAGAAGGAAACCCTTTCAAATGCTGTGTGTTGCCAAGAGATATTGGGGCGGATTTCTATATAAATATCACAGTGGACAGAACAATCGCTAGTGAGAGGCCCAAACCCTCTTCACCTCCAATCCAAAGTCCTGGATTTAATCTCAAATCCAGGGGCACCTCCGTGGAGCAGAGTCGCAATTCAGAACTGAAAGGGCGGGAGATCCCGGCGAGGCGACGGAACAGCTGGCAGCGGGTGGGAAGATTCAGGCCCGTCTGAGCCCCGCGGAAATCCGTGCCACAGGTCTTTGAAGAGCGTTCGGGAGCAGCCTCCAGCGGTCATCTTAAGGGCAGCTGGTTAGGCTGCTCCATGTCCAGCACACGCCCCCCATTGCAGCATGAAAATGGCATCAGAGTCCCACAACTGGCATCGGACCCTTTAACCGAGGCTCCCACTCGATTCAGGCCAGAATACTGGCTGCTCATTCTGAGGTCGCTCGGGTCAAGGAAAATCACTCGTTTCTTCTTTGACTCCGAAAAGAACGAACGGCCTGATGAGTGGACACTTGCTCCGACTGTCCCTCGTTTGCCCAAGGTGAATTTCAGAACACCAGTGGGCCAATCACAATGCACCTGCTGAGATGCTCATCTCACAATTGTCCGACCAGCTAAATTGACAAAAATAAACAAGATAAATGGTTAATATTCCTATCATTGAGCAATACTCAGTTCATAGGGCCCTAAAACATAACGCAAAGCCTGTTTTACAGACTGGCTATTCTCTTAAAGAGCTGGATGATATGTGTGGTGCCGTCGGGAAAGCTAACACCCAACTTCTGACAATCCTGATCCCAACCCCGACCCCACTGACCCTCCCAACCCCACTGACCGACCCCAGACCCCACTGACGAGTGACACGTGACCCCAGACCCCACTGACCCTCCCCAGCCCCCACTGACCCTCCCCAGCCCCCACTGACCGACCCCAGACCCCACTGACCTTCCCCAGCCCCCACTGACCCTCCCCAGCCCCCACTGACCTTCCCCAGCCCCCACTGACCCTCCCTAGACCCCACTGACCTTCCCCAGCCCCCACTGACCCTCCCTAGACCCCACTGACCGACCCCAGACCTCACTGACCCTCCCCTGACCCCACTGACCCTCCCCAGCCCTCACTGACCCTCCCCAGCCCCCACAGACCCTCCTCATCCCCCACTGACCCACCCCAGACCCCACTGACCCTCCCATCCCCCACTGACACTCCCCCGACCCCACTGACCCTCCCCAGACCCCACTGACCCTCCCCAACCACCACTGACCCTCCCCATCCCCCACTGACACTCCCCCGACCCCACTGACCCTCCCCAGCCCCCACAGACCCTCCTCATCCCCCACTGACCCACCCCAGACCCCACTGACCCTCCCCATCCCCCACTGACACTCCCCCGACCCCACTGACCCTCCCCAGACCACACTGACCCACCCCAGACCCCACTGACCCTCCCCAACCACCACTGACCCTCCCCATCCCCCACTGACACTCCCCCGACCCCACTGACCCTCCCCAGCCCCCACTGACCCTCCCCATCCCCCACTGACACTCCCCCGACCCCACTGACCCTCCCCAGCCCCCACTGACCCTCCCCAGCCCCCACTGACACTCCCCCGACCCCACTGACCCTCCCCCGACCACACTGACCCTCCCCCGACCACACTGACCCACCCCCGACCCCTGACCCTCCCCAGCCCTCACTGACCCTCCCCAGCCCCCACTGACCCTCCCCAACCCCCACTGACCCTCCCTAGACCCCACTGACCCTCCCCAGACCCCACTGACCCTCCCCAGACCCACTGACCGACCCCAGACCCCACTGACCCTCCCCAGCCCTCACTGACCTTCCCCAGCCCCCACTGATCCTCCCCAGACCACACTGACCCACCCCCTGCCCCCACTGACCCACCCCCAACTCCCACTGACCCTCCCCCGACCCCACTGACCCTCCCCAGACCACACTAACCCACCCCCGACCCCCACTGACCAACCCACCGAGCCCACACTGACTGACCCCAGTCCCACTGACACTCCCCATCCCCCACTGACCCGCCCCAGCCCCCACTGACCCTCCCCTGACCCCACTGACCCTAGTCTGCCCCCACTGACCGACCCCACTGACCCCCCCCCAGCCCTGATTCCACCTGTCAGCTCACACACTCAGACTAAGAAACTGAGCTGGTCCGCCTGCCGCTCACCGAATGGGGATTGTGGTCACTCCGTAGGATCGGTCACAGCATTGCCGAGAGGTGGGAAGAAAATTGGAAAAAACAAATTGCAAAATTAGTTTGTAACCTCAGGTTAAGTAATTAAGCCGCAGCCAATAAGGGAGAGCGATTCCATCTGCATTGTGCAGATAGCCTGGCCATGGTGGAAATCCAATCAGGAGCACCGTGCGCCACTCGAATCTCAAAGTGTCGGCTTCACTGAGTGAAAGTCAGCAGCTAACAACAAAACAATTCCGAAAGCCAAGCACGTTGCAATTGCTGGCACGGAGGTCAGGACTGATTCCAGCCGGGCATTGCCTGCAATTCAATACAGTGACGCTTTCTGCATTAACTGTAAGGAGCTCGAAATGTTGCCTTAACAGGTCGAGGTGCTTCACCACTGGAGGCCGTGCCTTCAGCCGCCTAGGCCTCAAGCTCCGCAATTTCTCTCCGCCTCTCTCTCCTCCTTTAAGACGCTGCTTAAAACCGACCTCGGTCATCCTCGTATCCCTGAATCAGCAGCGAATACAACAGGGAAATTTACACAGATTCCCCCCCCACCGCCCCCCTCCCGACCACACAGACCCTCCCCACACTGACCCCCCCCACACACACTGACCCCCCCCCCACACACACTGACCCCCACACACACTGACCCCCCCCCACACACTGACCCCCCCACACACTGACCCCCCCCACACACTGACCCCCCCACACACACTGACCCCCACACACACACTGACCCCCCCCACACACTGACCCCCCACACACTGACCCCCCCCACACACTGACCCCCCCCACACACACTGACCCCCCCCCACACACACTGACCCCCCCACACACACTGACCCCCCCCCACACACTGACCCCCCACACACACCTGACCCCCCCCCACACACTGACCCCCCCACACACTGACCCCCCCCACACACTGACCCCCCCACACACACTGACCCCCACACACACACTGACCCCCCCACACACACTGACCCCCACACACACACTGACACCCCCCACACACACTGACCCCCCCACACACTGACCCCCCCACACACACTGACCCACCCCACACACTGACCCCCCCCCCACACACTGACCCCCCCCACACACTGACCCCCCCCCCCACACACACTGACCCCCCCCCACACACTGACCCCCCCACACACTGACCCCCCCCACACACTGACCCCCCCCCACACACACTGACCCCCCCCACACACTGACCCACCCCACACACTGACCCCCCCCACACAAACTGACCCCCCCACACACACTGACCCCCCACACACTGACCCCCCCACACACACTGACCCCCGCACACACTGACCCCCCCACACACTGACCCCCCCACACACTGACCCCCCGCACACACTGACCCCCATACACACACTGACCCCCCCACACACACTGACCCCCCCACACACACTGACCCCCCCCCCACACTGACCCCCACACACACTGACCCCCCCCACACACACTGACCCCCGCACACACTGACCCCCACACACACTGACCCCCCCCACACACACTGACCCCCCCACACACACTGACCCCCGCACACACTGACCCCCCCCCACACTGACCCCCACACACACTGACCCCCCCCACACACACTGACCCCCCCACACACACTGACCCCCGCACACACTGACCCCCACACACACTGACCCCCACACACACACTGACCCCCCCACACACACTGACCCCCCCACACACACACTGACCCCCCACACACTGACCCCCCCCCCCACACACTGACCCCCCCCACACACTGACCCCCCCCCACACACACTGACCCCCCCCACACACTGACCCCCCCACACACTGACCCCCCCCCCCACACACACTGACGACCCCCCCACACACACTGACCCCCCCCCCACACACACTGACCCCCCCCCACACACTGACCCCCCCCACACACTGACCCCCCCACACACTGACCCCCCCCCACACACACTGACCCCCCCACACACACTGACCCCCCCACACACTGACCCCCCCACACACTGACCCCCCCACACACTGACCCCCCCACACACTGACCCCCCCCCCACACACACTGACCCCCCCCACACACTGACCCCCCCACACACTGACCCCCCCACACACACTGACCCCCCCCCACACACTGACCTCCCCCACACACACTGACCCCCCCACACACACTGACCCCCCCCACACACTGACCCCCCCCCACACACTGACCCTCCCCCACACACACTGACCCCCCCACACACACTGACCCCCCCCCACACACTGACCCCCCCCACACACTGACCCTCCCCCACACACACTGACCCCCCCACACACTGACCCCCCCCACACACTGACCCCCCCCACACACACTGACCCCCCCACACACTGACCCCCCCACACACACTGACCCCCCCACACACTGACCCCCCCACACACACTGACCCCCCCACACACTGACCCCCCCCCACACACTGACCCCCCCCCACACACTGACCCCCCCCACACACTGACCCCCCCACACACTGACCCCCCCACACACACTGACCCCCCACACACACTGACCCCCCCCACACACTGACCCCCCCCCACACACTGACCCCCCCACACACTGACCCCCCCACACACTGACCCCCCCACACACACTGACCCCCCCCACACACTGACCCCCCCCACACACACTGACCCCCCCACACACACTGACCCCCCCCCACACACTGACCTCCCCCACACACACTGACCCCCCCACACACACTGACCCCCCCACACACTGACCCCCCCACACACACTGACCCCCCCACACACACTGACCCCCCCACACACACTGACCCCCCCACACACACTGACCCCCCCACACACACTGACCCCCCCACACACACTGACCCCCCCACACACACTGACCCCCCCCACACACACTGACCCCCCCCCACACACACACTGACCCCCCCCACACACACTGACCCCCCCCACACACACTGACCCCCCCACACACACTGACCCCCCCCACACACTGACCCCCCCCACACACTGACCCCCCCACACACACTGACCCCCCCCACACACTGACCCCCCCCACACACACTGACCCCCCCACACACTGACCCCCCCCCACACACACTGACCCCCCCCACACACACTGCCCCCCACACACTGACCCCCCCCACACACTGACCCCCCCCCCACACACTGACCCTCCCCCACACACACTGACCCCCCCACACACTGACCCCCCCCACACACTGACCCCCCACACACACACTGACCCCCCACGCACACTGACCCCCCCACACACTGACCCCCCCACACACTGACCCCCCCCCCACACACTGACCCTCCCCCACACACACTGACCCCCCCACACACTGACCCCCCCACACACTGACCCCCCCCACACACACTGACCCCCCACACACACTGACCCCCCCACACACTGACCCCCCCCCACACACACTGACCCCCCCCCACACACTGACCCCCCCACACACTGACCCCCCCCACACACACTGACCCCCCCCACACACACTGACCCCCCCACACACACTGACCCCCCCACACACACTGACCCCCCCACACAATTCACAATTCACAATTCAAATTGCTTTATTGGCATGATAAGTTACATCTTATGTTGCCAAAGCATCAAAACACATCCATGGTTTACCACACAAACGCAGTTCTATTCATACAGTGTATAAACAGGCATATCCCTGAGCGTACAAATATACATTCGCACCGTTTATATACACTCCTTTCTTAGTCTACTGGTTGGCTCTCTGTTCATGGCAAGCTGCAACATAGCGTGCCGCCAGTGTTACACAGCTTCTCTCCTCTCCCAGTAGGAATGGGAGTCTTTGGTTGTCATTCAGATTTCTGAAATCAGGGCATATTTGTGAGAATTTTTGGTAGAAATTCTCCCTGATGCCCTGATATTTTCCACAAGCTGTGAGGAAGTGCATCTCTGTCTCCACCACTCCCTGACTGCAGTGCGAGCATATCCTGTCCTCTCTTGGCAGCCTGGTCTGCCCTGTGTCTGCCTTTTTCCACTGACCCCCCCACACACACTGACCCCCCCACACACACTGACCCCCCCACACACTGACCCCCCACACACACACTGACCCCCCACACACACTGACCCCCCACACACACTGACCCCCCCACACACACTGACCCCCCCACACACACTGACCCCCCCACACACTGACCCCCCCCACACACACTGACCCCCCCACACACACTGACCCCCCACACACACTGACCCCCCCACACACACTGACCCCCCCACACACACTGACCCCCCACACACTGACCCCCCCACACACACTGACCCCCCCCACACACTGACCCCCCCACACACACTGACCCCCCCACACACACTGACCCCCCACACACACTGACCCCCCCCACACACACTGACCCCCCCACACACACTGACCCCCCACACACACTGACCCCCCCACACACACTGACCCCCCCCACACACTGACCCCCCCCCACACACTGACCCCCCCACACACACTGACTCCCCCACACACTGACCCCCCCACACACACTGACCCCCCCCACACACACTGACACCCCCCACACACACTGACCCCCCCACACACACTGACCCCCCCCACACACTGACCCCCCCACACACACTGACACCCCCCACACACACTGACCCCCCCACACACACTGACCCCCCCACACACTGACCCCCCCACACACACTGACTCCCCCACACACTGACCCCCCCACACACACTGACCCCCCCACACACACTGACCCCCCCACACACTGACACCCCCCCACACACACTGACCCCCCCACACACACTGACCCCCCCACACACTGACCCCCCCACACACACTGACCCCCCCACACACTGACCCCCCCCCCACACACTGACCCCCCACACACACACTGACCCCCCACACACACTGACCCCCCCACACACTGACCCCCCCACACACTGACCCCCCCCACACACACTGACCCCCCCCCACACACTGACCCCCCCCACACACTGACTCCCCCACACACACACTGACCCCCCCACACACTGACCCCCCCCCCACACACTGACCCCCCCCACACACTGACCCCCCCCCCCACACACTGACCCCCCACACACACACTGACCCCCCCCACACACTGACCCCCCCCACACACACTGACCCCCCCCACACACTGACCCCCCCCACACACTGACTCCCCACACACACACTGACCCCCCACACACTGACCCCCCACACACACTGACCCCCCCACACACTGACCCCCCCCCCCCACACACACTGACCCCCCCACACACACTGACCCCCCCCACACACTGACCCCCCCACACACTGACCCCCCCCACACACACTGACCCCCCACACACACTGACCCCCCCCACACACACTGACCCCCCCACACACACTGACCCCCCCACACACTGACCCTCCCCCACACACTGACCCCCCCACACACTGACCCCCCCACACACTGACCCCCCCCCACACACACTGACCCCCCCACACACACTGACCCCCCACACACTGACCCCCCCCACACACACTGACCCCCCCACACACACTGACCCCCCCCACACACACTGACCCCCCCACACACACTGACCCCCCCACACACACTGACCCCCCCACACACACTGACCCCCCCACACACACTGACCCTCCCCCACACACACTGACCCCCCACACACTGACCCCCCCACACACTGACCCCCCCCCACACTCACTGACCCCCCCACACACTGACCCCCCCCACACACTGACCCCCCCCACACACTGACCCCCCCACACACTGACCCCCCCCACACACTGACCCCCCCACACACACTGACCCCCCCACACACACTGACCCCCCCACACAGACCCCCCACACACACTGACCCCCCCACACACACTGACCCCCCCACACACACTGACCCTCCCCCACACACTGACCCCCCCACAACACTGACCCCCCCCACACACTGACCCCCCCCACACACTGACCCTCCCCCACACACTGACCCCCCACACACTGACCCCCCCACACACTGACACCCCCCCACACACTGACCCCCCCCCACACACACTGACCCCCCCACACACACTGACCCCCCCCCCACACTGACCCCCCACACACTGACCCCCCCCCCACACACTGACCCCCCCCCACACACAATTTACAATTTTACAATTTAAATCGCTTTATTGGCATGATAAGTTACATCTTATGTTGCCAAAGCATCAAAATACATTTATGGTTTAGCACATAAACGCAGTTCTATTCATACAGTGTATAAACAGGTATATCCCTGAGTGTATAAATATACATTCGCATTGTTTATATATATTTTTTTCTTAGTTTACTGGTTGTCCCTCTGTTCATGGCAAGCTGTAACATAGTGCGCCGCCAGTGTTATACAGCTTCTCTCCTCTCCCAGTAGGAATGGGAGTTTTTGGTTGTCATTCAGATTTCTGAAATCAGGGCATATTTGTGAGAATTTTTGTAGAAATTCTCCCTGATGCCTGATATTTTCCACAAGCTGTGAGGAAGTGCATCTCTGTCTCCACCACTCCCTGACTGCAGTGAGAGCATATCCTATCCTCTCTTGGCAGCCTGGTCTGCCTGTGTCTGCCTTTTTCGATCGCTAGGCTATGTTCGCTAAGTCTGTACCTTGTCAAGGTTCTTCTCAGTTTGTTATCCTTTACCATGTCAGTAATCAGCTATGTTGTATTGTCTGTTTAGGGCCAAGTAGCAATTGAGTTTGCTTTGGGTTTTTGTTGTT